>NW_026851647.1:0-29940 GCF_026571515.1 Ruditapes philippinarum
ATTCATGACATATCGTCTTATTATTGTAACTATTTTTGCCAAGTATTTTCAAAAATCCCTTGAACTATGAAGAAGTTTATAGATCGGACACAAAATATACCCTATAACAGACTATGTTAATCTTTGACCTCTAAGTGTGACCTTGACCTTGGAGGTAGGGACACAGGTGTTACGCATGACATATCATCTTATCATTGTGACTATTTGTGCCAAGTATTTTCAAAATCCCTTGATCTGTGAAGAAGTTATGGACAGGACACAAAATATAACATTTAACAGACTGTAAACCTTTGACCTCTAAGTGTGACCTTGACCTTGGAGGTAGTTGTACTTGACATATTGTCTTCTTATTGTGACTATTTGTGCCTAGTTGTTTTAAAATCCCGAAGAAGTTCTTGATCAGACACAAAATATATCCTAAAACAGACTATGTTAATTTTTGACCTCTAAGTGTGACCTTGAACTTGGAGGTAGGGATCCAGGTGTTGTGCATGACACATTGTCTTATTGTCATATAGTGACTTTTTGTGGCAAGTATGTACAAAATCTTTCGATCTATGAAAAAGTTATCTATAATCATATTCAATAAACAAACATTTTTTCGCAAGAGAGCTTAAAAAAAAACATTAAAAGGGCCTTCAGCTTTTCTAATGGTTAAATATGTTACTTTTAGATAAATCGTTCCATATAATTGTCACTTCAAAAGAATTCAGGTGGAAAATGAAACTTGCTGACGACAAAATACATAAACAATAAGGAAACCCATCGATACATCTACTCTACCGGTCCGCTCTCTCTATATATAAATTAGTGAAGCGGTCTTCTAGTTAAAAGGCGTTTTGAATAGCTCTCTTTAAATAGCTCTTCTTATGGAGAATGCTAAACAGTGATATAATGCACTTTTCCAAGATAACATTACTTTGAAAAAACACAGATTTTTTCAGCAGAAAAGGTGAAGGCTGCTTTAACCAAAGTTAGAGTATAAGAGCAATTTACGCATAGAAACTGAAAGATATGATATACAACATAATAAAATCGACAATGTTCATTTAACAACCTGAATTAAATTGAGGATTAATATATCCTTTAATAGTCAGTTCACACTAAAGGTAACACAAAGTGCACTTGGAGCGCACTAGATGTGCACTTCAATGTGCACTTAGTGTGCACTTTGAAGTGCACTACATTAGTGCACTTTGAAGTGCACTAGATTTTCATATGTATTACGCAGTCAATAAATTAAAATTAGACTTTTACACAATAAATAAATATATGAATAATAGTTTTTCATTATAAATTTGAAGTAATGAATATGCGATTTTGTAAAAATGTTGTATAATATAAGAACAATATTTTTTTAATTCATCAATATTATTGATTTGGTACTTTAATAGTTAATTGTTATTATAGATAAATTAATACAAATAATTGTAACTTTGTTATAATAAGCAAATATAAATAATTATAACTTTAATGTTGAAAAGTACATAATAATATGATATAACATAGTAATATGATTCTTCTGTAAAATGATCTGGTAATGAAATATAAAACTGTGAAATGCTAATTGGACAAAATTCAGTGTTGTTTTTTTTGTGTGTGTGTGTTTTTTTTGTTTTTTTTGGGGGGGGGGGGGGGAGGGAGGGGGCAAATTTATACCAATTCTTAACTAATGGTTGTTTTAGTTAGAGGTAATGATTTTAAGCGTGAATAGCCTTTAATACATTAAATAATTAATATGTTTATAATTGGCCTAAATTTTGTCAATCTCATCTCATTATTATATATCTCTTACCTTCTGAAACAGAGATTTACATGAGATCTATGTAAATGATATATTTTATTCTAAAATTAAATATTTATATAAAATGGTGGTATGTTTGAAATGTATTAAGTATTGATAAGTGTTGATAAATAGCCTGTGGGGCACTAGAATACTTAAACTGGAATGGCTATTAACATAAAGATTAGAAAATCTTTCAATTCCATTTTCCAAAAGTCTTTTTTTTATCCCTTTTTTATGCATTGTAACATATGCAACATTTTTTTTATATTTTTTACGAGTCTATAATAAATGCAAAAATATTTTAGTTTTCTTTTTGTGCTACTTGTAATGAAATTTATTGCACCAACATCCAGGGAATACGGAATTTGCATTACCTACTTATAATTTCCCTTATAGTATTTACCCAGGGGATCTCTTATCAGTAGGACACCACTACGTGTAGAGCATGAATGACTTTAGACACCTTAATCTTCTGTAAATGTTGACATTTACCAGTTCAGAAATTGAAAGATGCTGCAAAATAAATCAGAATGGCAAGAAATATGGATTAATATTGATATCAAGTCTTTTTAGAAAAGTTAACACTGATATGGACTTTAAACCAATTTTAAAATAAGATTAGGAAATTTCACTTCAGACACAATAATTATTATCTAATATGCATTTATGCCATAATGGGGATTTTTTTATATTTGATTATACAAAAAAATGGTTGTTTATCTGTGTCCAGCATGTATTTTGAAAAACCAGGGAATTTCAAATAAATATTGCATAATTATAATCTGCATTCTTATCATATATCCTAAGGCCCTCTTATCAGCAGGAGACCAGTATAATGAAAACAGTCGCTCTCAGAAAAACCAATACACAACATGACTTGAGACTATCATCTTCTATAAAAGTATTCTGTTTAAATGCATTATGTTTAACATATTGAAATCATTTAAGATCCTTTATGTTGTGATCAAATTGGTAAACCACTTTAAGTGGAATTATAAATATGTACATAATTATGCAAATAAAACAAATTTCAAACATCGAAGAATATGTAAAATATGTACTGCAAATATTTGTGCATATTATATGTAATCATTAAAATATATGCATTCATTTCTTATTGTTAATTTTTACTTAAACTTTATAGAAAATAATTTTTTTATTACCTCCCTTTATTCATATGAAATGTTAAATTCGATAAAATCTTTATAAATAATGGTTTTTGGAACCTACAATATTGATAAAT
The DNA here is from genome assembly GCF_026571515.1 of Ruditapes philippinarum. Lineage (NCBI taxonomy): Eukaryota > Metazoa > Mollusca > Bivalvia > Venerida > Veneridae > Ruditapes > Ruditapes philippinarum. The sequence continues at coordinate 3,030 of NW_026851647.1, forward strand.
CTTAATCTGAGCATCATATTCATGATTTAAAACCATAAAAAATTTGTGTAACAGGATCTTAAAGTTATCAAATTTATTTATATCATGGAAAAATTCTAATTTTTATATGCAAGCATTTCACGGATAAATACTAAATTTTCACAGTGTATGGACTGTTTTAGAATTCTTTGTCAATATTGAATAGGAGGAGTTGTCTCTAAGTTTTATATTATGAAAATAATATTTTACCTTAAATATAGGTAGATAGTATAATGCAGAATGGCAAAAAATGTGGATAAAGATTGATATGAAGTCTTTCTAGAATAGTTAACACTGATATGGATTTAAAACAAGTTTTTTTTATAAAAGAAATAGAAAATTCAACGAGTTATTATCATATAATAAAAAATAGAAACAATAATATCTAATATGCATTTATGCCATTATGATTATTTTTATATTTGATCATAGAAAAATAATTGTCATTTATCTATGTAACATGTATTTTGAAAAACAAGGGAATTTCAAAAAAATATTGCATATTAATAATCTGCATTTTGTTATTTACCCTGAGGCCCTCTTATCAGCAGGGACCGGTATAATGAAAACAGTCGCTTTCAGAAAAATACCAATACACAGCATGACTTCTATAAAAGCATTCCATTTATAGATTAAATTTTTGATATTGAAATGGTGAATAAAGTTGTCAAATTTATTTATTTTATGGATAATATATGAATTATTCATATCTTTAAAACTATGGATTGTTTTAGAATCAATGTATTTATTCTTTTTCAATATTGAACATGAGGAATTGCTTCTAAGTTATATATTATAAAATAATATTTTAACTTAAATATAAATCTTACTTTCAGCTTAATAAAAAATGTGTTGCTGTTACAAACTAAAATTAATTGGGCCAGAATTATCACATTATTTTTCCCATTTGTACACTAGAATAATTAAAAGTAGACAGTAGACATTTTATTTTATTCCAGTAGGCTTTAAAGCCCATGAGGACATAAATTATACACAATAACGAACAGTGTATTTATTTTATTCTTTATTATAGTCTCATCAATGTGATACAGTATATACAACATATCATACATAAAAAGCATAATTAAAAAGAAGACACATTGTCACTCTCTACAGAGTTATTAGAGACTTTGTATAATTATGTTAATATCATAATTACAAGTAAAATCATATGACATAAACATATTAACATAATATCAACAATCATGAAAACAGTTTGGAAAAGATCAATTTTGATTACCAGCCGAAATTTTCTAAGGTATTTATATAATGAACATTTTCATATCAAAATTGATCTTTGTACCACTGACTTATAGTTCTCTTATATATACATATACACATACATACACATACGCCTATACATGTACATACCTAAAAACATACATAACATGAGCAATTAATTAAAATTTGTTGTATATGAATTGAATTTTAATGCATAAATGCAATTGCCATATGTTTGTACACATATCCTAAATATTGAAGGTCCCTTCGCTTCAATTGCGGATTTCGTAATAAATCTTTATCATTTATTTGGATTATTTTGAAACTTCGAAAATCCAATTTCAAAAGTGCTTTGACTATTCAAGTTGCAAAGAGACCTTCGAGCTGACTTAATTGCCAGCCCTTATCATATAAACATGACATTTATACCAATAGAAAACATATTATACATAATTATGTACAACATTTTAATTTTCTCCATAATTATATCTGTCTTGTCGAAACGAAAGTGCAAGACAAATCATATGGATATTAAGTCAACATAAACATTACAACAGGACAGATTTGCGATATTAATCATATAGCAAAGTATTTCTACATGTAATAATAAATTCTTTGTTTATATATATTCCTAAGTTTTTAAGTATGCTCTTATTTTATGAGTTCATAAGATCTACAAATTTATACATGCTAAGTCGTGTCCAATATTTTCTGGCAATGTTTTTTTCCTCCTATCAATGTACATTACACATTCAATAATAAAATGATATTCATCTTATACCTTATTACATGTTATACATTTTCTATCACTAATAGGTGTTCTGGTGGGTTTGGTCCATCGACCGGCTTCATTGTGTAATCTGTGTGATGATACCCTTAAACTAGTAAATGATTGAATATTAAAGCATTGCAAATATGGTTGAAATCTAATTGATGAAATTGTGTTATAAAATAGAGCCCTACTTGATTAGTTAAGTCTTGCATTCCAGTTCTGTATAAATTATATAAATCGCTAAATCTTTTTTGAACAATAGAAAGAAACATTTCCGTATCACCAACACCTTGAAAAAAAAAAACAGGCATCAACAAATCCAAGAGAACAAAGTAAACCTTTTGATAATGTACATCAGTTTGTTTTATTTGGGCACAATTCTACATCCGTCTTCAATAAACTATAAACAATAAAGACATATCTGTTTTGTTTTGCTTGCAAAATGCGTAACCAATATTTGATAGACTTAAACATTTGTATAGTTTTAAAAGATACTCTGCCCAGCTAACTCGCCGTATATGAAATCGTTCTGTGTAGACTTTTTTACACCATGTAATTGTTTGCAAAATTGCAAATGTACTTTCTCAATAGATAAATTATTTGCAAAACAACAAACTTGACAACAATAATTCAAGATAGGGGATACAAGCTTATCGAACAATTCTAACCACAGATTTATATTACGTAATATAAATCCGTGTTCTAACTTATGTTTTGGAGGTATATAGGTAAACTTATGTAAATATTTATTCAAAGTAAAAATAGCTTTTTGTATTTGCCCAGCTAATGTATTTTGAGCAGTAAATAGCTAACCTCCTGTAGTAAATACCACACCTATGTAACAAAACTTACCAACAATTTCAATGGGATCATTATTATAATTAAATATCGTGCCACCAGGATTTTAGTACCAACTTTTCTAAATATCATAATTTTAGTTTTAGAAACAATCACTTTAAGCTTCCATTTACTACAATAATTGTACAAAATATCTATACTACGTTGCAGTTCTTCGGCTGAATTTGCAAAAATCACAATGTCATCAGCATACAACAACATAAATATTTTGAACATATTAACATCTATTCCATCTGCCTTGTTATGAATAAATATATCTTCTAGATCATTAACAAACATGGAAAATAAAAAGGGAGATAAACACTCCCCTTATATCTCACGCCAAGCAAACATGTGTATTCATCACTTAACTTGTTGCAATACTTAACTCTAGACTTAAGAGACTCATAAATTGATTTTACAATGTTGAAAATATTACCTCTAAGCCATAACTGTACCAACTTGAACCAAAGATTTTCACGAACTACATGATCAAAAGCTTTTGTATAGTCAACAAACAAAGTAAAAAGTTGTTTCCCTTGATAAAGAATATGGGTTATTTAGCCTGACGACCTAAACAAACAAAAATGAATAGGGGATCCTCTATACTGCAATACTGTAGATATAACAAGGCCTCTGCTTGGGAATCTGCTTGGCACCAATCGCCTTTAAATATATTTCGATAGATCTGCAATGATAATACAGTAATTAATACGACTTCGTTTTAAAAATAGGTTGAAAGTACCTTTTCAGTACAAGGATTTTTGTCTAGTTATAAACTAATCAGATTAATTTATAATATCAATAAATATGAAACAAATATACATGTAAAACAGAATTACATACTGCAGTACTGTTAGTATAACAAAATTAAAGCTACATGCCTCCAGATGAGTCAGAATATTTCAATAAAATCAAACTTCAGAAAAATGTACTAATATGTAGGCCTAAGGAAAAGTAAAAAGTTTCAAGATTCAAGTAATATTTTACATATTATGTGCGATTAATGACTGATTTTTCTGCATTTTCAACTATATTTCTAATGCGTTACTAACGCAGTAGGCTATTTATGCTTATTTTGACCACTTTTTGGTAATTTACGTGGTTTGTAAGTGCAATTGTTAATGTGTAAATTGCTTCCTTTTTGTTACTTCACAATATTACACATTCAAATACATTTAAAAAAAATCATGAAAATTTGAATGAATCTGAAGGCGTGCTGCTTTAATACTTTTGAGGGATGTCCTGTTATGTAATCATCTAAACCGAAGGAAACACATGGTTACAAAATTTAAGTAGTGTTCAGAAATGTAACCAAATGGTTTTTTAAAACCGGGGTAGACCGGCCTCTACAGTAGAGTTTGCCGATCCGTATTAGTTACCTCCCATGAAGCTGATGTAATACGTCCGATGTAATATATTTCTGCCAAGGTATTGTACAGTAGTAGACTTCTAAATGCTTTGAAAGAAGAAAAACAATGACCTTAAAGTACAATCAAGTGTCATAAGCTGTAAGAAAGAGGTAATTTTCTACTGTACTGTAGGATACAATAACATGTAAAAGTCAAGATTTGTGTAGATCATAGCCTACTGCCAGAGGCGGCCATTTTAAAATTAAATTGAGAATAACATGCTTTTTTGGCCGCTTTTTTCCCTACATCATACTGCTTTAAAATCGTTTTCGATCACTCTAAGCAGACATATATGAGATACAAGGGAATCCGGGAACCAGTACCTGGCTCTTTATTGAATAGATCCCTTGGTACTTTTACAGGTAAGGTCGACGTGACGTCACTTCCCGTAGAAACCGATATTCTAAAAATAGCCGAGGCGAAAACAATTACATAGCAACGAATAAAATTATCATTCCGTGTTTAATCAAATAATATCAGAGCCAAAAATATATTGTTTTCTTTTTATTTATTTGTTTATCGTATCTATGTTGTACCACAGGTGCTCGTCTAGTCTGGATTACCTGCCCCTGTTACAACGTCATTATGGATTTAGCTCAATAGAGGATTGGAGCAGTACCTCTAGACGCTTGCAGAAATCATGATCACAAAATAGACAAATATCGTTTTTTTCGCCGAATTTTACATTTTTCCTTGATTATCGTACTTGATTCGGTGTGAAAAGATGAATTAGACCTGTTAAAGTTCATTCCGTTGGGTAAAAAGACAAGATTTTAGCATTTTATCATTCAAGCGCCTTGTCCGGTATATACCGGAATACGGTATTTAGTGTGGTGCTCCAATCCTTTTTTTAGTCACAGCCCGTCATTATTACTAATAATCGTAGAATAGTAGGCAGGGAACCAGACTAGTGCTCTTCCAGTCTTGGTGCCCATATAAAATCAAAGTGCTGCAGCAGTGAATGCGACGGACATGCAACCGGAGAGACATTAATTAAGGCTTCTTTTAGAAAAACAAAACAAAAACAAAACTAAAAATATATAACAGAGAAAAGTTGTTCCATACAAGTTCGAGATTTGTACAGCAATATATTTTGTGTCCCAAATTGATATAATTCAGATTTTCTACTTTCAAGCACTTAAATACAGAATGAAATTTATGCCTAAAAACTCTGGTCAAACTTGTAAATCAGTGTCCTTATCGATTTATTCTAAGAAATGATATGTAAATAGAAAAAAACTATCAACGAAATATTTCTAGAATAAATCCAGGCAAATAAACTTCAAACATAATACATTATACATTTGAGAATGCTATTTAGAATTGCTTCGTGTTATATCATAGTGGGCATACAGACAATAAAATATAAGTCATTTGTATTTTTATTTCTCTTGGATATGTCTCATTAAAAAAAAAATTGGTTAAAATCATCAGCAATTAATAGTGTATTTCTTAGATTTTTTTTTATTTACAAGGTAAAGATGTAGAGGCCAGAGCACATCATTTTTATTTTAATTTAAATGTCACTTAAGCACTACAGTGTTTAGTTGTCCTTTTCAACTTCACACTAAATTCCATTTTCAACTTGTTTGCTTCTTACAATTGTATAGCATTTCTAAAAGTATTGCATTACAATCCGCTTGTTTATTAATTACATGTTTAATGTGTACTTCCTAATCGCCTGTCCAAAAATCAGAACAGGTGAAGCAGAATCTATTTTTAGAATAGCGAAGGTTAACTCATATCATGACCTAGTAAAATATGTAAACAAACCACAAGAATCGGATGTAGAACTGATATTATAACTTCCTTACCATGAAAGACTAAATGGCGGTAAAGTGTCTTACATGCATTTTCAAAAATAGATATTTATACTAGCCATTGTACTGTATCTAATATATTAATAACTGCTGAATATTCAGCTAAACCCGCGGTATGAGTCACGAAAATAGTTCTTCTTTTATTAATGCGCGATTTATCCTAGTCACGAAAAACTTTTGATTTGTTAATAATAAAGTTTTGTATAATGTAGAAATATTTATTTCCTACTAATAATGTCTTGGAACTCAGAGGTTACACCTTTATTGAAGTATAATTTGCTGTCCTACTTTGTCGACAGCGGTAAATCGTTTCAGCAGTAATTTGCATATTGCGCAATAATACTACGGGACTACAACGTTTTTATCAACAATATACGTTCATATTTTAACTTGGATAACTTAATTTGAAATTGAAAAGGCTAAATATGGAAGACATTAAGATATCCAGACAAAGTATGGGAGTTTTGAAGGATCAAATTCATGTACTATTTCTTGGGCTGTTAATTGGTTTAGGACACATTGTGCGAGTGTAGCCAACGAAATCCCATGTGTAGATGACTTAGCTCTGAACGCGCCTGAGGGCGCGTCCGTCGCAAAAATGAAGTTTTAAAAAAAAATTGAAAAAAAAAAAAAAATTTGAAAAACAAAAACAAAAAAAAACCACATCAAAATGACTATTTTGGGTTGAGTCAGAGTGTAAGAAAAAAAAAATTTGAAATTTTTTTTTTTCCCTATACTGGCATGCGAGCAGTTCCCGTACAGAAGCAGTACCCGTATTTTTCATTTAAACGCTTGATTTTTACTTGCATTCTTCAAAAATTCATTTCAAATCAAGCAGATACATAAACGAGACAAAATCTAAGTGTCAGTTCGGCAGTACATATATAAAGTCTCATTTTAAATCACTTTCACCTCTGAGTCGTCAAAACGTGACTTGTTTTCTCTGGGGGATTCCGTCCTTGCGCGCATGCGCAAAAATACTTACACGTGAGGCTTGTTAAAGGGTTTTCCACTAATACCACCTGTTTACAAATAAGTAGGCAATGTGATGAAAACTTGTTTAATTATCAGAATGTTGACCAATATAACTATATATAATAATTTTATGGCTTTGATGCGTAAAATATCATGCATACAAGCATGCTATTGCATGTGAATGTGTTGGGGTAACGGTACCGGGTAATAGATACCCGCGTTTAGTCTACGCTCTATTTCCTGAATTACATCTATTTATCTCTTAGATAATGGTCTGTTCAACAATTGTAAATGAAAAATAGGTCCGATATAATAAAATTGTATAATTATAATGGGTTAGATTTTATGTACGGGAACTACTTCTCTTCATACAAAATAATTGATAATTTCGGTACCCCATATGAGGCCTCATAAGTAAGGGTTTTTCTATGTTTAGAACATGATGGAATTTCCACGATTTGTGTGACGAGCCGAATATTGATGTGTAACATTCAAATTTTGGTGAGTGAGCGTAATAAAAAATAATGTTTAAGTAACTATGATTTTTGTACGGGAACTGCTCGCATGCCAGTATACCATTCCTACGAAAAGGTCACCTAGTCGCCGTAACGCTACGGAGCTTTACTAGGACACGCTGTGGGACAACCACAATGTCGAGTTCTGTAACAATAAAAGCTATTTTGCTACTCTTTACACATTGCGCATTTAGAAAATTGTTAACATTCTTCATCTACCTTACATACAATCTTAAATAACTTACATTTTAAATCGGACACCCCAATTTGTTAAAAGTTTGCAAAACAACAGTGATTGTCGGCCATTTAGTCGAAATTGAAAGTACAAAACATACACCGTACTGTTTCGCTGTTCAGGCCCCGAGGTTATAAACATTTGAGATCGGTCTCCCAGCTCAGAAACGAGCTCACCTTTGAGATCAAACTCAGGAAAGTTGAGATTATAAAAAAATTGAGTTTGAGTTCAGTCTCAAGTTGAGCTCAGAGTCTGAGATTAATAAAACCCTTCCTCAGAGTCTGAGCTCAGATTGAGATCAAAACAAATATGGCGGCCCATCTCCGCGTCCGTAGACTGAATATGCTTAGCAATCATTCTCATCGTGTTCCAAGGGTATTTAAAGATCGTTCCAATCCCTTGGAAGATCTTTCTGAAGACGAGGTGTTTCGTAGATATCGTTTTCATCCCGATACGATTGTTCACATCTTGTCATTATTGCCGTTATGCAGCAGAACCAAACGGAATTTTCCTGTGCCACCGTTGCCCCAGTTGCTGGTAACGCTACGATATTTAGCAACTGGGAGCATGCACTTGCTAATAGGTGATTCTGTTGGGCTGTCAAGGTCGACATGCAGTCGGGCGCATAGTGAGGCAAACGACTCGTCTTTTGTGTGCTTTAGCAGATAGCTTCATTAAGTTTCCGACTGGTCCAGATGCTCTCCTAGTGAAAAATGGTTTCGCTGATGTTGCAGGTAATTATTGGTTTTTCCTACGTCGCCAAAAATAGACAAGCTTTTTCATTGGTACATGTTCTGAAATGACATCACAATGACATCACACCAAAAATTGGGGGCACATTATGGGAGAAAATATTCAACCGCCTACCTATACCTTTACCCGAGTTTAAATTAATCAAACGAGTGTTTTTATTTCAATAAATTGGATAATAAACAGACATAGTTAACACATGAAATGAAATTAAACGTGAATAAAATCGTAAAATTTATACTAGATTTGTCATATTTGTTTACATTGATAAAATATTACTAAAGATTTTGTAGCTCTTTCAAGTCTTTGGTTAAATTGACCAATATATTGTAAACCTCATTTGGTTAGTTTTTCAGCCTAAACCTACTTGATTATTTACAAGTAGGCACACACAATATTATAACAACCAGGCTGTTCTTTAAAAGGGACATATGTATATAAATTAATGCACCTGTAATCCACAAGGTGTACTTGCGCTCCATTTGTAGTAACAATGTTATGTATTTATTGACATAAATAATTTGGCAGTTTCCTTGAATTATTTTATTTGATCCTAGCCATAACATGCAAACAGTAAATAAAATTTGTGTTATTGCAATGTAGTTGCTAAAAGTTATTTCAATATGAATGCACTTAAAATTGTAGCCTCCAGATGAGCCAAAATATTTCAAGAAATTCAATCTTTAGAAATTATTTACATTTGATGAGCGGTTATGCCGGTTAATGACTGATTTTGCAGTATCAATCACTATAATTCTACTGCATTACTAACACAGTAAAAGGTATTTATACATAGGCTAATTTGACCTCTTTTTGGTACTTTACTTGGATAATATAAGTGCTGTTTGTAATGTGTAAATTACTTTCTTTGTTCACCTCACAATATTTTACTTTACATTTTCAAAATTTTCTTTCAGGTTTTCCAAATGTTCTGGGATGTATTGATGGAACATTCATAAGAATAAGGCGGCCAATTGAGAACGAGGCAGATTTTGTGAACCGGAAAGGTTACCACTCCTTGAATGTTCAGGTATAAAAATAACCAAGTCATGATTATCTGATGAATAGTGTTTATTGTTTATCTGTTTATTGCAGACATGCAAATTTTCAAGACACACACACACATACATACACGCATGCACACACACACACAAGAATGCACAAGCAAGCTGGAGGAAACAACTATATTAATACAAAATAAATATGGACACACACAAACAAATGCATGCACAGAAACACACCTTTATTCATACAAAATAATACATGTATGTATAGACACATAATTTTAACAAATTTACAGAAATGCAATGGTGATCAGCTAGGATATAGCTGTCATAAACTGGTTCTGTGGAAATAAAATCATGGATTTTAGAATTTATTATACTAACTTGCAATATCTAACAATGAATTTCAATTTATCTTAGTTTATTATACATACCATTGCTATGTTGATTTAAATACTAAACTATTAATTGCAGATGTGCTGTGACCATCAATTTAAAATAACAAGTTGTTATGCAGCTTGGCCAGGCTCAGTGCATGACAGTAGAGTCTTTAGAAGTTCTTCACTGTGTGCACAGTTAGAAAATGGTAATCATATCAATCTTTAAATCACATAAGTAAAAGCAATTTATTAAACCTTACTATCTTTAATGATCATGATATTCAAAATACTAAATTACAAATACTAGTAAAATGAATGAGAGCTGTCACAGGAGAAAGCGAAGCTGGAAAAAACTATGAAAGAAAAATCAATTATGATATGAATTTATTTCTGAATCAGTATCAAAAACAGCACTCAAATGGTCTATATTTTTTGCACAATAAAATATGCATATGACCTTGTCAATAAATGTTAAACAGGCATTGCTATGCTTTAATGGAAAAGACAGCCATTTGAAAACTGAAATCAATCCCTACAAAAACGAAAATAACAAGTGCCAAAATATTTTAAGTTTTTGAAGTAAAATTATAAGTTGAAAGAGCAAATAACTCTTGAAAAAAGATGCTAGAGTTATGGACCTTGTCATGCATGATGTAAGAAATGAGAAAGAACAATTAATTATCTGAAATCTAGAGTAGATATAATTTATTATAATATAAATTATACTAAAAAAATCATATTTACAAATCAATTACAAGTTCAAAAAAGTTTAAGATAGATACCTTAAAAACTAAAGAAATTATAGTACACAAATAATGTTTTTCAAGTAAAAAATACAGTATCACTATAAGTATATTTGTTGAAGTATGTATAATCTATGAATGTGTATTACTTATCTCTAAGAAAAAATCTGATAACACTAGAAACAGTAATGGCACTGCATAACATAATTTGATCATTGTGCATAATATGAAATATCAATTGATTTACATTGAATGTAGTGAACTTTCATATATAAATTTTGCAGGTGATCACAACGGACTCTTATTAGGAGACTCTGGCTACCCTTGCCGTAGCTTTCTTATGACACCCTTTCTGAATCCACAAGGCGATGCCAGATGCAGGTATAATGAGTCACTCTGCCGAACCAGAGTGCTCATTGAACAAACATTTGGCATACTGAAGCGAAGATTTCAGGTAAATATTTAAATAATAATAAACTTTCAAGCAGTAAATATTGTAAAGACTCTATATTAAGACCACCAACAAGACTGGAGCAATCTTATCTTAATTCCAGGATGATCTTAAGTAGTGTTTCTGTTGTAATATCATTATTGGAATACATAACACTTATTGTAAGATTTACAAATCAAGCAGGTGCATTATGTTTCACAAGTGAGTAATGACCTAAGGAAAATATATAGCAGAATTTCAGATCATAACAATTAACTTTAAAGGGTAGAAAGCTAAGAAATAATTTAACAATTACACAATTTAAAAATGGAAAAATGATATTGTTTCCATATTCTTATAGTGGACTATCAAAAGGTTAGTAATATATAATTATTCTATTTAACACACATGAATATTGATCAAAATACTATGCTACTATTTTCAAGTAGGGTTTTTTCCATGTAATTATGATGTTTTACAAGCGCCATTAAAATATTTTCTTTCAAATAACTATTTTATAATTATTCCCTCAAAAATTGTAAGATTTAACAAATCATAACAATTAACTTTAAAGGGTAGAAAGCTAAGAAATAAAATAATTTTTTTCAAACAACTATTTTATAATTATTTCCTCAAAAATTGTAAAACAAAAATTTTGTAATGATATAGCTTTAAACATTTAAACACAGATACAATAACTTTACAATCAACTTTGTAATTTCAAAAATTGTGTGTTTTTTACAAAGAGATATGATTCAGTATAAATGAAATTTATCAAAAAAGGCACATACAATACATTAAGTGTACATAGCACAACAGGACAAAATATCACTCTTCTTCTTATGTACAATTTATAATTATTTTACTTTTATTACATTATTAAGGTAAATGTTCTTTTACTAGATTCTACATTATGAAATGGATGTACAGCCAAACCAAGCAGTAGTAAACACGGTTGCAAGTGTTGTACTTCATAACATTGGCATTATAAGAGGGGACATTATTAACAACGAAAGCAGCACAGATCTGGACAATGATAATGACACTGCACCTCAGCATAATGGTATTCAAGATGGGTCAACAATGCGAGAACATATTGTGCAAAATTATTTTTCATAAAAAAGACACACCACTTTATTCAAACCAAGTGCTAGAGGCTTATTTATTTAATATTTGTAGAAATCCTTAAAGTAATATTACATACCGTATCAATGCTCCAGGTATTTCTTGTTTCTGACAGGAAACATTTGCTTCATAAGGTTTTTATAAACTTTTGAAAGGTTATATGGTTCATTCTAACACGACCTGCATTTTTCCCTATTGAACATAGAAGAACAGAAAGTGTGTTTTATTATGCTATAAAATCACAGTTTCACATTCTCTATTTAAGAAATAATATAACCCAAACAGTGTTTTATCGCTCAATAACATCACTGTTTGGAGTTCAGATGCGAGGAATTATTTCACGAGGGCGTAGCCCGAGTGATATAATGATGCGCATACGAACGACAAACAGTGATGTTATCAAGCGATAAAATCACTGATTTGGGATATATCATTTCGATTCTAACACCACATTAGCAAATAAATGTTGAGGTACTTGATAGTTAAGCAAAATTGCGCCTGATTTGTTTCCGAACTTATTTTCAGCACGTCAGATTTTTAGTGGTTACTTCACGTGTATAATGATAACGTCACATGTCTAAATTTAGAACGTCAAACTGTGCATCTGTTGCATAATAACACACACTTTTTGTTCTTCTATGTTCAATAGGGAAAATTGCGGGTCGTGTTAGAATTCTTAAGTATTTTTGATACCAGAAATAAATAAGTTGTCATAACGTAATTAAATAAGCCAAAATTTTAACTTAAAAAGACATAGCACCAAAAAATGGCTTTCAAATTAATGACCATTGTCTAACAACCATACCTTGTCATGATGAACAAATATTTAAACTTTTATGTTTATAAATTTCATAGTTGTAATATTATTTTACTTAGTATGCAATTTTGACAACAAATTTGTAAGTTGAAAATGGGCATGATAAGTAAGTATCTAATGTTTCATGTTGGCGTCCAAATAATATGCTACATGAAAGATTTTGCACAACTACTACAAACTGCGCGAAGATTAAATTAAACTCATGTGTCACACATATTGTTCAGAAAATAACTTGTAAAGTATTAAATGACACTGTGACAGACTAACAAACCAAAGTGTGGACTATATGCTCTCATTTATTAATTTATAGTTCAGTCTGCCCCTTCTTGTGCTTTTCATCCAATCATCAGCGAGAGATTTGCAAATTTTTACTTCAGTTCTCTCACTTATCTGTATATTTTGACAGTGTGCACAATATATATTAAGTAAAATCATTAAGTGAAACTATAAGTGGTCCATATGACAGTTTCAAAATATGGAGAATTAAGCTCAGCCTACTTGAATGATTGATTCTCTTATTGTAAGAAATAATAACACCATAAGTATTGGTCAAGTTTCAATATATCAATGTTTTGTCAGGAGAAAGGCAAACTGATTTCACATACTGACATCTATCATATTTCTGCCATTTGCATCGAGGGAGTGGCATACTGTATCTCTATGTATAAAATGTTTCATGCTTAATATCTAAACTCTAGCTATTTGGGTATTTTCAAAGAAGATTTTTTTGGTTTTTGCTGTAAACATATAAGGAAAATCAATGACCCCTAGGGGGGAGCCAATTTTGACCCCAAGGGCTTTTATTTGAACAAACTTGGTAAACACCTATTAGAAAATGTTTCATGTTAAATATCTTAGCTCTAGCTCTTTGAGTTCTTTAAAAGAAGATTTTTTAAGTTTTTACTATATGCATATAGGGAAAATCAATGACCCCCTGGGGTGGGGCCAATTTTGACACCGGGGCTTTTATTTGAACAAACTTGGTAGACACTAATTAGATGTTTCATGCTGAATATCTTAGCTCTAGCTCTAAGGGTTTTTTAAAAGTATTTAAAGTTTTTACAATATGCATATAGGGAAAGTCAATGACCCCCAGGGGCAGAGCCAATTTTGACCCCAAGGATTTTATTTGAACAAACTTGGTAGACACTCACTAGAAGATGTTTCATGCCAAATATCTTAGCTCTAGCTCTAAGGGTTTTTAAAAAGAAGATATTTAAAGTTTTTTCAGAGTTCTGCATGGAATGAAATTCTTTGAACAACTTTGTTAAGGCTTCACACAAGGAACATCCCTGTGAAGTTTCATTATGATCTGCCATATGGTTTCAGAGGAGATGTCGTTTTAAAAGTGTGCATGGACAACGTACGACAGACGACGGACGAAGAGTGATCCTAATAGCTCACCCTGAGCATATGCTCAGGGGCAGAGTAAACTATAAGCCGTGATAGTTCATATATTAGAATTATATACAAATTCAGTGTTTTCATCCTTATATAACTTATACTGGAAAATGGCACCATTCCCAGTAGAAAAATGACAGCAAATTTACCAATTCATGACTGATAAATTCCCTAAATAACATTGAAAATTATCTGAAAAAAAAGGCAAATTGAAAGGTAAACAAAAACAGTAATGCCAATTTGATAAGTGATATAGGATAAAAACTAAGTATAACCACATGAGTGATATTCGTACCCAGTTCATTTCGTACTTTAAGTGTTTCACACCTAAACATTATTTATGCACAATTGTAATGATCAATAATTTTTTTTAACCTCAAGTAGCAAAAAATAATCATTAAATTTAATAATAAATGGTTTCAAAGTGTATATTATGCATAATTTCATGCCTCCCAATTTGAGTCAAACTGATGGATTTTTTTCCCAATCAGTCCGGTAACTGAAATTAAGTGGAGAAGTCACTTGCACTTGAATTGTATATAATTCTAACATATGAACTATAACCTATTAATAAAAATCTATTCATCTGGCTGTATTACAAAATTGAATTCCTGTTGCAGTTTTAAAGAGTAATAAATAAGTTGGGTTTTATATAATTCATTTTCATTCTGTATTTTGATTAAATCTTGTTCATCTTTTTTAATTTGATTTTCTAGTCTTTGGTTGTCAAGCTTTACATTTATGAGGGTCTGTTCATCAATTTGCTCTTTGACTGTTTTCCTTCTTTTCTTTGGCTGTGTCGTTTCTGTCAATGTTTGCATTGTTGCTACAAAAAATGTAAACATCAGGGGTTAAAGTGAATTGTATTACTTAAGAAAATGATTTTTTTTAAAAAAGTCATTACCTACTACCAAATGGCAAAAAATAAATGGTCTTCCCAAACCCTTCAAAAACACATTTTTCTAAGAATATCATTTTTGTTATATTGTATCTAATATATATCTAGAATAATTCCAAATACATCTGTATCAATAAAATTATTTAATGACTTTACCTTTATCTTTCTATTGATGCAATTAATTTTCAAAATTATCAAAAAAATGATTTGAAAACATAAAATAAAAACTTACAATTAACAATATTTAAACAATCTAAAATATGACAAGAAGCAAGATAAATCAAATATATGTACATGGTCGGGATAGGAGAAAGTTTATCCGGTCCCTGCAAAATTGAATCTCTTTCTCCCTCACTGGATAAACCTTCTCCATCCCAGCATCAACCATGTATTCTCTATCTTCGTATCCGAACTCAAAACAGATTTTATCACACACCCTCGACATTTTGCGACTACATAAATATGGTATTGCACGGTAGTGCATATATTTTGATGTGATGTCATTAGTGTTATACAAACATAGTGTAAAGACGCGCTAAATGTTAGCGCTATACTTTAGGCGCTTGAATGAAAAATGACTCTGATTTCACTTAAAACGGTCGTTATTTGGGTATGTGACAGATAGAATATTAAATTCTTGTAAGTTCATTACTGAATTTATTTCACTTGTTGAATAAAATAATATTATGCTCGCCAGAGACTCGCATAATATAATTTTATTCAACTTGTGCAATAAATTCAGTATTGAACTTACACTCGTTCAATATCCTCTATTTATTAAGCAATAAAAGCACTGTTTGGGATATATTATTTCCTAAATATTCCGTTTCCATGATTACTAAACATATTATAAATATACCTTACCATCAGTGTCTATGGCTTCTGGGATGCCAACCATTCCTGGCCGGTCACCAGTGACTTGGAGGAGGGCCTCTTCTGCAGGTGTGCACTGTGGAGCTTCAGGCCCTCCTCCAGTCTTCTTCCTACTTTTTTTTGCGTTATCAATTTTCTCTTTGGCTAAAATATAGTATAAAAACAATTTTTTTAGTTGGAAAGGCAATTTTTTCTGCCATCTCAAAGTATATAGAAATGATAACTATAGAAAAGTGTTCCTTTGTAAAAGGTGCGACAACAGACAATTGTTTTCAAATAATATCTCTACACAGACTTATGGGAACAAATAATCTTTTATATAAAATTAGTACAAGGATATAGTATGTTATGTATTTTTTGTACTAGTTATATTAAAATTTAACACTCGTTTTTGCAGTGTTACACAATACATGCTTTTTAAGTTATTTTTTTCTAACTTTGTATATGAAATGATTTTTGGCTTGAATGCAAAAGATGATCTTTCTTTCACAAAAAAAAGAAGAGAAAAAAAAAGGAAATTTGGCACATTTTGAGATCCAAGTACTGTATATACATGAAAAAGTTCTTGAATTTTTTCTATCAGTGGAAGGAGTCATAATTTGCTTCTGTTGTTTCTTGAAATTAGTATATTTAAAGTGCTTTAGTACTATTGTATAGAATATACAAAATTCTACTTTGTTCAAATTTTGATATTTTTTCAGGTAATGGTATTAAGCGTCCAACATGAATGCTTTTATAACATTTTAACATAATTAAGCTAATGTATATCACTTATGAAGAAAGAAATAATGATTTGTTTCTGATTATGTTCAAATATATTATATTTGAAGATACTGATTTTGTTATCTTTTTTGGTACATTTCAGCCTTATAACTCTACATTTACCAAATAACAGACTCTGTTAACCTTTGACCTCTAAGTGTGACCTTGACCTTGGAGGTAGGGGTGCAGGTGTTGTACCTTACATATTGTCTTATTATTGTGACTATTTGTGCAAGGTTATTTCAAAATCCCTTGAACTATAAAGAAGTTCTAGATTCGACACAAAATATACCCTATAACAGACTATGTTAATTTTTGACCTCTAAGTGTGACCTTGACCTTGGAGGTAGGGATGCAGGTGTTGCGCATGACACATCCTCTTATTATAGTGACTTTTTGTGCGAAGTATTTTCAATATCCTTGAATCTATGAAAAAGTTATGGACCGGACACAAAATATACCCTGTAACAGACATGTAAGTATTTGACCTCCAAGTGTGACCTTGACCTTGGAGGTAGGTGACCCGTTTTTGCGCATGACACATCATCTGATTGTTGTGAACAATTATGGCAAGTATTTACAAAATCCCTTCATAGATAAGAAAGTTATGGACCGGACACGACATATACCCTCAATTAGACAATGTTAACATTGAATGAGCAAGTACGACCTTGACCCTGAAGGTACGGGTCTGGTTGTTGCGCATGACACATCGTCTTATTTTGACAAACATTTGTGCCAAGTTATTTCAAATTCCTTTGATAAATGACAAAGTTATGGACTGGACACGAAATATACACTGTAACAGACTATGTTAATATTTGACCTCCAAGTGTGACCTTGAAGGTAGGTGAATGGTTTTTGCGCATGACACATGGTCTGATTATTGTGAACAATTATGGCAAGTATTTACACAATCCCATCATAGATAAGAAAGTTATGGACCGGACATGACATATACCCTCAAATAGGCAATGTTGACCTTGAATGAGCAAGTGCGACATTGACCCTGGAGGTAGGGGTCTGGTTGTTGCGCATGACACATCGTCTTATTATAATAAACATTTGTGCCAAGTTATTTCAAATTCCTTTCATAAATGACAAAGTTATGGACCGGACACGAAAGTGTGACGGACGGACGGACGTTCTAACAGGAGTGTAATAATGTAGCCACACAAAAGAAAATAGCCACATAAAAGCATTACGGAATGAATGACATCAAAGAAAAAGAACAGTTACCTATTGTCCCTCTAGCCACATAATGACTGTCCTGTGAGTGCGGACAGACGGACGGACGGAGCCTATTTCTATATCCCCCTTTTTTCTTCGAAAAGGCGGGGGACAACTAGAACTGCCACTGTCATGGCGTGAATACCCTGCATACAACTTTGTCAGAATTAGAGCTCAAGGACAACCTCCCTGCCAAATCTGAGGTTAATAAGCCAGTGCATTTGTAAGTTATGTATTCTCCATGCCTCAAATGTGAAAATCAATACACTGCGGACAGGTATTCTTAAGCATTTCATTAGACAAGCTTATTATAGTAAAAATCACTCTGACCTTATGGAGGAAATAATGCTGGAAATAAGGCCAAAAATAAAATTATGTTTGTTTCACCTTACCAACGCATTAAAATTAGGGTAAAAAAAAATATACTTTCTTCCCCTAAGAACCTGAAAAAATTCTTTTGGTTAGCAGCAAATTTGCTGGATATGTAGGGAAGGGGAAACAAATCAAATTTTATTTTAGGCCTAACCCCCTTGTCATATTATCATGATGTGGAAGTTTAAAGTAAATGCTTTAAGAAATGAAGAAGGTTGTGTAACACATAACAACTTCAAGAAAAAAAATTCCAAGTTCAAATTTAGTTGAAAGGGGACATAATGCTGCAAATAGTCAAGGGGACAGTATTGAACCTTCTTGCAAAAGGTTTGAATGACAATAAGAAATACATTAAAAAAAGAATTAATAATGAAAAGGATAAAAACAGAGAAAAACTAACTTAAATACTATAATTAATAACATTATTTTTATTGGATGAAAAATGTTCAAGCTATTTATAACTTGTAAATTTTTCATCCACTGTGTTATCATTTATAGTATTTAATTAATTTATTTAGTAATACAAATAAGGCTAAAAAATTACTGAAATATATAAAAATAAAAAATATCAATACTTACTTCTCTGCTTAATGTTTGAAAATTTCTTCTTGATTCCAGCTACATCTTTTTTAGAATTTATGAATTGACTGTAATAAAATGAAAAAAATATATAAAAATATACTGCAGCATATAGCTTTTATCAATACTATTTTTAATCTGCATTCTTAGTAACTTGATAATTAATTAAATAATAATTTATTAATGGAATTGTTCATTTTTTTAACATAATTATTTTTACATGCTAAATACTTGTAATTGAATAATTTAAGAGCACTGAGTATTATGCAACAATGGAGTCTCTAAATCATATAAACAAAAAGGCTTCAGGAGTTTGCATGATTTTTTTAATAGTAAGTGATCAATTAACATATTTATGCACCATGAAGTTAACTGACGTTCCATCAGCCTGCTCTCCCTCCCTCCATAATCTCTATCTTGGATGAGCAAAACCCACTTTTGAAAAAATATTCCTTACCACTTTAAATAAAGGACTTAAACTGAAATCCCTTCCAATTATTTGCGAAATCTTACTGTTTAGTTTAGCCATTGAAGTGGTTATCACATGACATAATCACATGGTATAGGAGCACCTTACAGATAAATGCTCTCAATTACAAATCTCAAAATACTCTTGTTTTCACATAAGTTTATGGTGTATCTGTTGGACTTGTATTACAAGAGTAATGAAAATTTATATAAAATTACACAAAGTAACAAAATATTTATCATAAATATCTGTTCCTATATATGTATACATGTAGAAGTAAATTTTACAGTTTTCACAAGAAACTGTGAACTATTGGTTGATACAGATAATATTAACTACCTTTTTATCACACCCGTGAAAATGTTTAGAGTATGACAGCTTGATGTTTGTAGAACTTACTACATAAGTGTCAGTTTTAAACATGATAACCAATACATTTTCTTCTCTTTTTTTGTCTCTTTAAGTAGACATAATTTTCTATGATATTTTTGTGCAGCAATCAACTGCAAGATAAAATAATTACCAAGAACCCAATTATTCGACCCGCAACCCAACCAATCTACTTGTAACCAGTTCAAGGGTGTGTATATAATTCAAGTCACAATTTACAAAATAAATTCATTGCAAATGATTTGAAATTACAGCATCATAGAAATTACAAATACTTTTCTTATATTTTTCTTCGCACAAGAAATGTATAATCATCAAGTTCCATATATATTAATGTACACGCCTGTGGTGAAATTTCATAAAAGCCCAAACTACAATAAGTGGGACTGGGATAATAGCTTTAGATTACGTGCTTGACAACACAAAATTATCTGATATAAACATTTGGCCATTCTCTTTAATTTTACTTCAATTTTAACCCACCTCAACACTGGTTTGAGTAAACATCACACATGTATATAAAACACAATTAAAACTTCCAGGTTGTGTCTTTTTAAGCAAGATATACATTTTAATTTATCCAGCATACAGTAGGGTCCCTGATGGTGTAGCAACACCTTAAGGTCTGACCCCCAATAATCATAAGGCTATCTGGAGAGGACTGACAATATTATATTATTGAAGAATGAGAATCAGATTTTTCATAATTGACAAAATTTATAGTCTAAAAATGCTCTTTGTACTACTGTAAACAACGAATCAACGATATATTGTTACTTGATTATTCCATTCTGACACATCTTTGAATTAGAAAAATATTTACCATGCGGAAAACTTTAAATTGATTTGTTCAGCAGGACACACTGTTAAAGACATAAAAAAAAAAAAAAACTGGCAAACACAATCTTGTGAGGGCCGACCATCACCACCTGAACACCCCACTAGAACCTGAACTACCTAATACCATATATCAAGGGACACAGTATCACTCCTGTTCAATTATTCCCCAGAAGTAATTCGTCTGTGGAATGCCCTATCCATTGCCCTAACACAGTTACAAGCTAGTCCCAGTTTTAGACCTCTGTACTGGGCAGCTGCATCCTTTTTTAATTCTTAGCCAGCTTTGAATTTTAACTTTTATCTCAGTCTTGTATTTCTTTTTAACTTGCTTTCACATTGTGTCTATAAATTTGCACTGCTTACGATTTTGAAGCATCGTGATGACTAACACGAGGGAGGTCAAGGTTGCAAAGGGGAATAACTACCACTGCTTCTTTTCAAGGGAAATAACAAAATTTACAATGACATTTGGTCGGGGCTCTTAAGGGGATTTTTTTCCGATATACGTGAAAATTAAGATCTCTGCGGGAACGTTTATAATTATTGTTACATTATTATTTACTACAACATGAATAAATCAATTTTTGATTTCATTTTTATAATTAATTAAACAAATGTGCATTTGTTTTACCTGTTCAGTTGCTGGCAAATGTGTCATCCCAGCATTTCTGCCGGGATCTCCGGATACTCTCCTTGTTTGGGCCCGCAAGGGCACCAAACAATAAATTCTCGTTCCCAAGGACGAGATCTATCAATGGTGGACTCCTCTGCCCACTGTCCACCTTGATTTATTCCGCCTTGGGAACACATTCAACTTCTGTCATGTCTGTCGGCTCCATATTTACAGCAGACAAACTGTAAACTTTCGGTACTCCGGGCCGCTTTATGTAAATAACGAAATCGACTCATTTTCGTGCTCAACTGAGATCGGTCTCAGAAGTTTTTATAATCTCACTTTGAGCTCAAATCTCAACTGAGTTCAAACTCGGAGTTTTGAGCTGAGTTCTGAGTTGAGATTTTTAAAATGTTTATAACCTCGGGGCCTGGTCCCCTACGTCTACGACTACGTTCGCTGAACAATAGACAACAGTAACCAATAAATTGATGGTTACCGTTGTCTACTGTTCCTCGCACGTAGTCGTAGGAAACCAGGAGAGCGGAATAGAACGATGTTTGTTTTGTACTTTCGTTTTTGACAAAATGGCCATCAGCGGAATTTTGCAAGATTTTAACAAATTGGAGTGTCCGAGTTAAAATGTAAGTTATTTAAGATTGTATGTAAGGTAGATGAAGAATGTTAACAATTTTCTAAATGCACAATGTGTAAAGAGTAGCAAAATATGTTTTATTGTTACAGAACTCGACATTGTGGTTGTTCCACAGCGTGTCCTAGTAAAGCTCCGTAGCGTTACGGAGACTAGGTGACCTTTTCGTAGTAATGGTATATAGGAAAAAAAAATTTTTTTTCAAATTTTTTTTTTCTTACACTCAACCCAAAATAGTTATTTTGATGTTTTTTTTTTTGTTTTTTTTTTTTCAAATTTTTTTTTTCAAATTTTTTTTTTTAACTTCATTTTTTATATGGGCACCAAGACTGGACGAGCACCTGTGCGTTGTACTGGTCAATGTTTCCAGCAAATTATTGATATAGATCTATTTAGGTGCAACTTACAAATACTGAAAATGTGTCATCCTACGATGTCACAAGAAGACTATAAGAGTGACATCTGATATTCTATGTATTGTCGATGTTAATTTTGTGTATTGTCTCTTTTTAAAACCCAACACATCGTTAAATTATGCATGCATAAATTACGATAATAAAAATCCAAATTATTTTTATTTCTAAGAGTTTTTCTTGTCTGTAGCTATCTGGAGGATAAAGTTCTATATAGATCTACTGGTTCAACCGTTGGCTAGCAGTTTCCGGCCACAAATCACACTTTTTAACAAATAAAATAAAAATCAGTCTACGGAGGGGTATAAAACTTTGACAGGAGAAAGTTAGGTACCTGTCCAGGATTGCCATGTGTTACGATAAATGTTGCACTTTCATTTTACTTTTTAATTTGAATATAAGCCTAAGATGTAACGCCTTTTTTCACCTTGATTAAAAAAATCATAGCAGTTTTCCAGACCTTTTTTATTTTGAATATAATTCAGTACCATAAAGCAATATTAAGATGATTTTATCAGACAAACAGAACTTCCCAACCATTTCCATGTCATCTGCAAAAATATTTACCGTAGTATTGATTTACCTAAAATGGGGTCTTAGTTATTGCGCATAGATATTCAAACTAGAATTCCCCAGGTGTTGCTTATTGGGGGCGCAAGCCCCCAATGTAATTACGATAAATTCAGCTTACTACCTTTTGAACGCATTTAGGCTATCTAGCTGCGCTGAGCAAAAATAGTTCCAATATTTTGCCATAATATTCAGATCATAATAATACCTTATCTAATTTAAAATTGACTGGTCATTTTATTACTTAATTTTAAATCCTTTTATCACAAAATTACAAATACATTGCTTTACGCGATTTGAATATTACTACGCTAGCAGTCGATAAAAATTTAATGAGAACCAGTTTATTTGTTCTACCTTCTGGTTCCCGATGCATGAGAGCCAAAGTACTAGCTTGCATAAATTTGGTCTCAATTTTATCAAGTCATAAATTAACTAACTATCATAGAACACAATAATTCAGGAAGATGGAATACGATTTTCAAATTAGATAACTTTCAAGCTTAAAATGGTTAAAAAGTGTGAATGACAGAGTAAAAATTTGTATGCGTATGAATACGAACTATTTTCCCTCTGACGTCATTTTCCCGAAATCGCCATCTTGGTCAGTTATTCCGAGAAAAGGTTGAGAAGATTTGCTATCAATTAGGAAGTCCCAGCTATTACGTTGATATTTTGGTTTCAATCTATTCCGTATGTATAATCAAGTTTTCTTCACAATCTGGTAAAGCTATTGATATATTTCGCTTGATAGACTGCAAATTTTAGTGCAGTGTCAGCTCGGCCCTAAAACGTACTCGGGCCCCGAGTCAGCTCGGCCTTTTTACAACTCGGTCCACTTTTTAATTTATTAACATATTTTTTTTTTTTTTATCACTTTTTATTGTTGAAACCACATAATTAATATCTGGACTTATTCAGAAACATGGAAAGATATTTTCTTAAATTATTATTACATTTTTGACTACTTTTTGAACACATCTCTATCAGTCTATTACTCAATTTACTGTATTAGCTATCTAAGCTTAACAAAATAGGCCCAAAACTTGTCATGATATACAGGTAAAGTGTAATAATTGGTGAAAAATGATAGTTTTCAATTTTGTGATCATGATTTTTGCAAGCGACTGGAGGTACTGCCCCAGCCCTGTAATGAACAAAATCCTATCCTATGAGAGTTCCCAAAATTTAAAGGACTAGTAATAATTATAATTGTTAAATACAATATGACCCCTGCAGGACAGGGCAGACCGTGAGACAGGGCAGACCGTACCAGGGCGGACTGTGACTTGAGACTAGGCGGACCATATTTTAGGACATCAATAATTTAATACTTTTATTACATTAATAGTCCACATATACAATGTAAATATGTAAATACTTTTTAAATCACGGGCCGCCTAATCTTGAGTCACAGTTCGCCTGTCTGTAATTCAATATGACTTAAAATAAGATATATACTTATTTCATACATGTAGATCTGATTTTCACAGGTTTGCCTTCATCAGATGTAGGATTTCATGATATTTATGGTGACAGTCCATAATTTTATAGATTTTTTATTTGTAAATTTATAGACATTAATTTTATATATGAAAAAAGTAGTTGTATTAAAATTCAAAACCACAGGTCGATGATAATAAGATTACTGATTATATTATTAAATATAACAGATTCCAGATAATGTGAATATCGGCATATTTTACGCTTTAAAATCAACTAAAAACGTACAAGGTTAACAATTTGTTGCGTTCATTTACGCACTCTGTAAATTAATTACGCAAAGAATGTGAATTTGAAGTGTTTTTGTCGAAACAGCTGATTGACCGCTTCCATTTAACAGTTGAACTGTGTATCTATTTCCAATTAATACCTGTCAAGATACTTTCAACTATTTTTCTCTGTAAACCAGTCAAATTACGTCTTTATTGCTTTCGTTCTTGATAAAATAATTGTTTTATTTTCTTGATAATTGCAAGGATTTATTAATACACATGTTGTGCATGGTTGCTTCAAGGGCTAATCAAATTGACATTTTTTTCACACAACTCTGTTGCCGGGGAAACTTGATAAACTTACCTCATTACCTTTGTTGATATAAACAATCAATAAAAACAACTTGTCTTTTAGCAGCGGAATTTTATATACATCATATTAAGTCATCATTACTTTATTGTTTAACATCTATATGAATATTATACTAATAGTATTCATGGAAGTATATGAATTGGTAGAGGAATTAGGCAGTGGCTAGCAGTCTATGAACGCAGTATTGGCTGTAATGCGAGTAAATACGACTAGCATATACTCACTGTTGAGACTAGCTGAACAGCATTTTAAAAATGAGTTGCTTAAAACAATAATATTGCAAACTTGTTTTTCTAAAAAGAAGATTTTATTGAATATCATATACAATTTCATTCAATGCGAAAGTAAAAAAAAAATTCCACCCGCAAGGACTGGGATCCTTAGACTGATGATTTTCCCCCGCCGGACTCTGACAAGGTTTTTTTTGTAGGTATGGGGGAGGGATATTGCCATGATTATAAAGAAAAATATTTAGGCATATATGAATTATTCAGACTCAACTATAAGATACTTAAGAAAAAAATATACAGAAACATAATTGATAAAAATTAGCATAATTCACA
Organism: Ruditapes philippinarum; assembly: GCF_026571515.1. Lineage (NCBI taxonomy): Eukaryota > Metazoa > Mollusca > Bivalvia > Venerida > Veneridae > Ruditapes > Ruditapes philippinarum. The sequence goes on from NW_026851647.1 coordinate 28,797, forward strand.
AGAAAACAATACATGTACATCTTTCAAAGGTTTGATTTTAAAGATTGGAGAAAAAATATGTTTTGGTACAGATTATTATCCGAGACAAGATGGTGGCTTACATTACTTAGCAAAAACTGGTTGTATCCTGCGGTGATTTTTGGTTATCTTGGTCTGTGAATACAAGCAAAAATTAAAAACGATAGATCGATTTTGGAAGCCTTTGCATATTTCAGAAGGCCAAAAATTGTTTCAAACTGGCTGAAATTTTATTCGGACATGAAAACTGACTGGGTATAGAAATTTATTCTCGACCCTACTGATTTTTTAGTTTGGCGAGGTGCCGAGGACCGACAGCCTTTTCGCACAGACTGCAAAAATTACAGTTGGTATAGTAATTTGTAGTGTTTGATGATCAAAAGATTTTTTTTCCTTCTGAAAATCATGGAGTTGAATATTTAAATCTGTTGTGAAAGCGCAAAGAGAAAGAAGACTGAAAATTAATTTATTATTTCTATGGACATTATTATATAGATACATTTGTAATCCAACATGTGGGTCAATTTACAAACAGTAGTTGAATTATGACAAAGTATTTTTAATAATTTTATTTCACTTTTAGCTACTTGAAAATTTCATGCTGGAATGTTTGCTTACCATTGCATTTTGCATAAGAGCTCTATTATTGACATTAAAGTCCACGGCCAATTCATTTCTGATATATCTTTCCGATATCTTTGTTATAATATAAAAAGGCTGAACGTCATCGTAGAATTATTAGGAAAAAATATATATGTGTTCATTCTTTGTAAAAATGTTAGAAAGACTTGCAAGTTACCGATTTTATCATTGCATTTATTAGTCCCCTACCGGTTTTTACCGGAGGGGACTTTAAGGTTTACCCTCCGTCCGTTTCCGTCTGTCTGTCAGTCCGTCAGTCCGTCCACAAAACTGGATCCCCGATAACTTGAAAGTACTGAAAATATTTTATTGAAACTTTTTGGTTATATGGATAGATGGCAAATATGGAGTTATGCACGTCTTTTTTTTTTCTTTTCCTATGTTGAAAATTCTGGTTGCTATGGCAAAAATAGGCTTAAAAATATGGCAAATTTTACACATAAACTGGATCCAATGATAACGCAAAAATTACTGGCAATATTTT
>NW_026851648.1:0-78887 GCF_026571515.1 Ruditapes philippinarum
TGGTTAGGAAACTACCCACCTATATGACTGAAATACTGTTGGGGAAAAGGCGTAAAATGAAACAAACAAACAAACACTTTAACAAAATCAAGCACTAACAGGGTCACAACCATGTTTCTTCATCATGACACAAATACTGGTTGGTTCAAGGAAGTAGACTCTTCTTGCCTATAAGTAATGTATATCATTTTCATGATGATTGACAACCATAGGAAATTACATTTAAATTTTATAAGGGGGAGAAAAAAATGTAAAATGAAATTCCCTCAAGGAAACTGTCCCTGGAGTTGTGTACTAGATATGGATGAAAAAAAATGAGAAAACATTGATTTCTTGATGTTTTATAAATTTAAACCATTTTGAAAATAAGCCACAACCATTTTGAAATATAATCTTATTTCATATAATCTTTGAATTATATGGGTCGAATCGGTAATGGGACGGATCTTAATCAATGGCTTTGATTACATTGAATTATTCCCAACAGAGGCTAGAACAAACAGTCCTCTCATGTATTCATCTAATTATGCCTTTAATTATTTAACATATTACGGTTTTGATAATTTTAGTAAGTATAACCTCTCGAAAAAGTAAAAATAACAGAAATATTACTAAATTTCTGTATGCTCTTCAGCCACCGGCAGCCATATTTGTTTACATATATCGATTAACCAATGAAATAACTGTATTCGCTGGAGGTTTCCTGTCGTACTTTTTAGAAGTTCGCAGGGGACCATTCTACGTTCTGTAGTAAATGTAGCCAGGGAACCAGTCTACCTTCCCCTTACACTACGTTCTGTAGTAAAGGTAGGCAGGGAACCAGTCTACCTTCCCCTTACACTACGTTCTGTAGTAAAGGTAGGCAGGGAACCAGTCTACCTTCCCCTTACTACGTTCTGTAGTAAAGGTAGGCAGGGAACCAGTCTACCTTCCCCTTACACTACGGTCTGTAGTAAATGTAGGCAGGGAACCAGACTAAGGTATACACATGTACCACTGTTTCTATTGTTGTTCAAAATATTTTAGTTATACCTTCCTACCCCTTATTGTTTAAAGGAAGAATAAGTCAAATGTTCAGATCAAACTTAATAGCATACATTACACAATTATCATGTAACCATCCAAAGCCAGAGGCTTGGGGTTCTTTTAACATTATGACCTGACTTGGAGGTTCGTATACTGCAATTTGGACCTAAGTGCTATCCACCATTTCTTATTTTGTAACAAAATGTTAAGAGCTTACAGGGGAGTAAGTTAAAATTTCATATACAATAATTATACATGTATTTTAAGAAAAAATGTACAGTAAACTTTTACCTGTTAGCTTGTATAATATACGATAAATAAAATCTTCTTTGCAACTACATGTATTCACTACTAGAAATTAGTGGTTTGATGAAAACATAACAGTGCCTGTTCAAACAGACACTATATTTTTTATGATGAAACACTGATATCATCTTGAGCATTATATTATATAAAAGTGCAGTGGATTTCCACCTTATATAACAGAGGCCTATGAAAGGCCTTTTCCCAATTGAAATTTTCTTTAAAATATGCTGTTTTCCCAAAACAAAAGTTTCACTTCCCAAATAAGCAATTTTAGCAATATTTTTTCCAAAAATCAAGAGGTTAAGGCCTTTACCAAATTAATTGAGAAAATTAAATGAGGCCCTCTGCAGGTTTTTTTTTCAGGTTGGAGAAGGAACACCGCCCTTAATATTTTTTTGGGAAAAATTATATGGTATGTTTGCAAAAGCGGAAGAAATAAACTTTACGAAAATTCAATATTGGGGAAAACTGCATGATTTAATAAAAATTAAAAGCCGCCATATAATGGCACTTACTATAGATGGAAAAAGCACACTTCGATAAGTGAACAGAGATCGTATTTATGTAAGGTGGAATGCATGTATACAGATATAGCCTTAACCTAATGAATTATTTTTCCTCATGTTATATTAAATGTAGGCAAATGAAGAGTTAGAATGTGTGAAGGCGGAGGTAGCCCAGATGCATAAAGAACGTGAACGATATGAAGAAATGATGAAGAAAGCGTTCATGCGTGGAGTTTGCGCCCTTAATCTTGAGGCGATGACAATATTTCATAACAATGAGGAAAAAGAGAACAAAGACATAGGTTAACTTTTTGACATAGATTTAAAGTTGAAAAAATGTGAAACTAAGGCCATGTGACTTGAAGTTGAGAAAATGTGAAACTAAGACCATGTGACTTGAAGTTGAGAAAATGTGAAAATAAGACTATTTGACTTTATGTAAGAAAATGTGAAACTAAGACCATGTGACTTAAAGCCACTCCCCTCCAGATGGTAAAATGAAAAAAATGAAATGACATTTCAAGTAACCAGTAAATACTGATCCAGGTAGATTTATTGTATAAATCCATCTTAACTTACACATTGTTTCAAGAAAGAGTGTTGACAAAAACGTTAATATATCGGGTATTTCTTTTCCATGATCTACTACGGTACTAACGGAGTAGCCAATATAAATAGGAGAAGATGATTCATTTAACGCGGTCACATGTCACAACTGTGGTTTAGAAAAGTCCCAGTATCCGGTATGCGCGGGATCGTTTTTCAACTTCCGTCATTATACCCCGCACAACGATGTTGTAAGGGGTATACTGGAATTAGCTTGTCCGTCCGGCCGGACGGACATCTCCCTGTCCGGCCGTCCGTTGTATTTTCCGTGTTCGCCCAATAACTTGAGATTCCTTTGGCCGACGGTCTTCATATTTGGCATGGAGGTTAGTCATGATTTGTAGATGACCCCTATTGATTTTGAGGTCACTTGGTCGAAGGTCAATGTCACAGGAGTCTTGCCTAAAAAAACCTTGTCCACCCAATAACTTGAGATTCCTTTGCCCAACAGTCTTCATATTTGGCATGAAGGTTAGTCATGATTAAAAGTAATAATAATTTACCCGTAATTGTATTTTGGGAGGTCACGGGGTAAAGGTCAAGGTCACAAAAACTTGATTTTTAAAATTTTCACATTTGAAGCATTGTATAAATACTATTTGTAAATGCACTTGCTTAGTAACCCTAGATATTTGGGCAGGGTGGTTGTTCCTTGGCTCTAAATTGGCCAATGTTGTTCGACAAGAGTGGTATGCGGGGATATTCCGCCCAAAAGAAGTGGCCATTTAGTTTATTATGCCCTTATCAATATTCAAGCTAAAGGTTAAATCAATAACATTGGTCTCATAATTATATAAAATAATTTAATCGAATTAAATTTTAGGGGCCACGAATTATACAAATATAAAAGCAAAGCATTTTTGTGGTTTCCCTATAATGTTTTATAAAATCTCGTATTCTGTGCATTCCGGAGCACAGGTTGCGATATTGTCCTTTACGACAGTGATACTAGAAATAAAAACCTGGATGAAAGAATTCCGTGGTACAATAAAAGAAGGTATTGCCCGTTGGTGGAAAAACAAAATGTTTGTTTTCAGAGCAATAATGTTAAAATATGAACATTTTGATTTATTTCAACTGTATTTGAGGGGGGATTTTGAAATATTGGCAAGATGGCAGTTTTTCTGCTATCTTCTGGAGGCCAGTTGCTTTGAAGTGAGAAATTGTGAAACTAAGACCATGTAACCTAAAGTGACAAAATTTTAATCTTAGGCCATGTGACCTGAAGTTGAGAAAATGTGAAACTAAGGCCATGTGACCTGAAGTAAGAAAATGTGAAACTAAGACCATGTGACCTGAAGTAAGAAAATGTGAAACTAAGACCATGTGACCTGAAGTAAGAAAATGTGAAACTAAGACCATGTGACCTGAAGTAAGAAAATGTGAAACTAAGAACATGTGACCTGAAGTAAGAAAATGTGAAACTAAGACCATGTGACCTGAAGTAAGAAAATGTGAAGCTAAGACCATGTGACATAAATTGAGAACATGAGAAACTAAGAACATGTGACTTGAAAGTGAGAAAATGTGAAAGTAAGATCGTGTGACTTGAAGTTGAGAATTGAAGTTGAGAAAATGTCAAAATAAGACCTTGCTTCCTAAAGCGAGAGAATGATAAACTAAGATAATTTGACCTAAAGTAAGAAAATGCGAAACTAAGATAATGTCATATAAATTTTTTACACTAAATTAGTATTAAAAGAATAAACAAATCATGTCCAAAAGATCTTTATGGTAATTTTTGTTTGAAGTCAATTATTATAGTTTGTAACAAAAGATTTAAAGTGCATGCCTCCAAAAAGACCTAAATTTTTTGGGAAAAATTTTCGCTTGAAAAAATTGTACAAGGGATTTTAAAAAAAGTAAAAAGTTTTCCCTGTTTTAAAGTTAAAATTAATGTTATGTTTAAAATTGTTTTGTTTTGCAATATTTCCCCAAAATATTATGCATTCTTTTGGGAAATAAAACCCTTTTTTTCCCAATTTTTGCCCTTTCCTTTTTTTCCCCTTTTTGGGCAATGCCCTAAATTCAATCTTTGTTAAATTTCCCATAATTTTTTTACTTTTAAATTACATTTTCAAATTTGTTTTAATGGGAAATAAAAATTCCTGATGAAAATCATGAAAACATGAAAGACATTTAATACAGAGAAAGTTTAAACATATCCCTAAAAAAACCAAAATGATCAACATGAGAGGTTTGGGTTAACTAGTAAAGGGGTCAAAACCTTCTACGTAAAAGGGCCACCATTGGTTAGTATATTTTAAAATTTTTTCTTTTCCTTGGATTTAAATAAACAATTAAAAGGAAATCCCCGGGCAGTTTTCATCCCAACATATAGGCAGAAAAAAAATGTTTTTTAAAATTTTTTTAAGTTTTTTGTGATCTTTAATAATATATAACAGAATCATTCGGGGGCGGGAAAAATGTCAGCAAACTTTTTTTTTTTTTAAATTTTATTTTTAAAAAAAAGGGGGGGGGTTTTTGTCCTACCCGGCATCATTTTAATTTTTGTTTATGTTTTGGAATTTGGGTATGCCCAAAATTTTAAACCGAGAGAAAGGTTTAATATTTAAACCACTTATTTGAGAGCATAAAAAAGGGGGTATTTTTTTAAGGGGCCATATTTCAAACCATTAAATTTTTGACAAAATTTAAATGGTTTTTTTTTAAAAATTAGGATTTTTAACATTATCCAGGCTGTTGTTTCATATCACATACTTAAATTAGTCAAGCATGCTGTCCTACCGACAGCTCTTGTTACTGTGTAATAAAAAATGTTGTATGCATGGAAGGGAAGATTTAAAGATTGCTAAATGAAAAGATTGCCTGTCCCTCAAAATGCTGAAATCAAGATAAGATAACTTTTTGCGGGTTTATGCTCCTTTTACTTATTTTTTTATCAGCTGGATGTACACATAATGTCACTTTAGTGCAGTTAAGCCCGTTTACATTTAATAGGAGTTTATAAGTTTTTTCACTTCAGTGAGGAATTTTTAACCTGTGCACATGACCTTCAACATTTCTAGAGTGATTTCAGCCAGATGCCATTAAAACTTGGCATGTGTCAATGCCTGTCTCGTGTATATTTATTCAATTTTTTTTCCCATCTTTTACATCTTTACATAGAGTTCAAAGTCAACAGGAAAACCAGGAATGTCAAAACATTTATCTACAAAGGTTACTTCAAAAGTTGACAGTAAGGGATTCAAAAGGGTGGGGTCACAAAGTTTTAGCTCCGCCCATGACCTCAGTGACCGTAGAGACGCCATTCTAAGCCAGTCAGTAAAGTAAGTAAAGCACTCAAAATGATCATGAAACAGTTTGGATTTAACTCAATACAGGATTGGAGCTGTACCTCTAGACGCTTGCAGAAATCCTGATAACAAAATAGACAATATTCGTTTTTATGCAGATTTTTACATTTTTCATTCATTATCATACATAATTGTGTGAAAAGATGAATTAGACCTATAAAGGTTCATTCAATTGGGTAAAAAGGCAAGATTTTAGCATATTATCATTTTGAGGCGCCTTGTCCAGTATATACTGGAATACAGTATTTAGTGTAGTGCTCCAATCTTTTTTTTTTTGAGTCTCACTCAAACAGGTTTATGTTTTGTTTTAAAGTTCTAAAAGACGCCTTTTTATTCACATTCTGTGTTGATATTTAAGCCAAAATGAACATTTTTGATGTAATTACACAGTATGATTACTTAAATTGATTTTGTTCTTCATAATTGCTGTGTCTTAGTTACCTCCCTTTGTTAAATATACTAAATAATAAAACATGCTTGAGCTGTCATGTTGGTTCCATGTAAGTTTATTGATATACAGAAGTCCTTATCTTGAATTTAATAAAAAATATAGTAAAAATTTTCATACAAATATTTGATTTTTTTTTGTGATAATAAAGTACGTTGTACAATATGGATGTAAATACACTTTTTGCTTTAAAAATTTCATAGAAAGAGATAAATACTGAATAAATGTAATCCAGTCTAGTTCATGAATTCCAAATTAAACTACATTTTATGTTTGACATGGCGTCACATTACATTGAATTCTTCATATAATTTTCTTGTTTTCATTTGTTGATTAATATTTTGAAACAAAATGCAATACTTGTTTTGGAAAATAAAATATTGATTTGTTTTTACTTTTATATTCATTATGTACATAGATTTATACAATTTATAAAATAATTATACATATTTTGATTTGCAGCAAACTATGCCACATGCCATTGCAGGGAAATACCCACGACAAACAGCTCCACCTAGTGACCGTAGAAAACTAGCAGGTCAAGGCCACCTGCCATCCAATATACAAACTGTAAAACATGTTGAATGATGTATGTAAAGAGCTATAGGGAGTATGAATATGTGTTAATATGTATTATCAAACTTGAAATTTGGAAAGGAAGTTTCTTTTTTTCTTTTGCATTTAACATGTTGAACGATATACTATAAAAAAATATATGTAGGCATGAGTGTATTAAAGCCTCAAAAATATAAATTTTTTATTTTTATCTTTCAAAAATTTGAAAAGCTTTCTTTATTGAGTATCCTTACTGGCTTTAATTGACAATTAAAGTCTGTGGTATCCTGCAACAATTTCTAAAAGGTGGTGGTGTGGCCCAGAGGTTAACATGTCGGACTAGTAATTAATGTTTTACCTGAGGCATTGATTTAAACCATGTTAACACAGGCAAACCGTTTTATCCGTGATGAAAGAAACATTACACTTATTGCTAAGTGAAGTAACTTTTGGTCCTAGGAATGGATTCAAGAGAGTTTCAATATGCTTACAGCTGCCAACACAATCAAATAAATAAATTTGTATGTATTTATAAAAAATAGTAACTTATTGGCCTTAAAAGCTAGGCCATCATTGGCTTAGTTTGTTGTTATTTTGTGTTTTGCCAATATAGAACGGCTATAGGGGTTTTAGTATTTGAATTCAAAATACTATTTTGTTATCACGTTGCTACTTTTATGAGACGGTATGTCACATTCAGCACTATATTCTTTAGGTAAAAAGCATCTTGCATGTTCTCAAACAATTATTTTAACATAATTAAGAACACATTTGCTCTTTCTACAGAAAGAAAACAAAGCTTGTCTGAGACTTAATGATGTGCCTGTAAGAAATATTATCTTTTGTAGAAAAAGATTTATTCTTTATTCTCAAAATCTTCATTTTATTATCAGTTTCTTGATTTTAAACAGGAGCATTTTTGTTGTTGATGTGTTACTAGGGTTACAGTTAGATCTCACTGATTACACCTAGAATTTCATTTTTTCTGTCTGAATTTTCATAAGCTTAGAGTTTTTCTTATTTGTTAGATGAAACATATGTTGGTTATATTTATAATATGTTCTCAGTGTTTTGTGTTGCTAGATTTCCAGTTTGCATTTTATCATAAGTATGAAGATAGAATGTTGGCCATTTAATATAAAGAGGATATTCAAGTTTTTTTTCTATAAATACAGGATTGATTTTCATCGCGTGGTATGGAAATAAATACTTCATGAGTGGCAGTTAAGCCATGAGTTAAATATTAACATTTTCATACCACAAGATGAAAAAAAATCCTGCATTTATAGATAAAAAAAACTTCAATTTTCTGTTTATTTATTACATTTTTCTTTTTGATATTACAATTTGAAAGATTTTCCTTTAAATTTTGTGTATTGGCTTAATTTGGAAAAGTAGTCCGGCAAGACACCAGTTTAGATACGGAAAATATGTTTCACTGTTGCGAAAAATATTTTTTTACGAGGAAAATACAGAAAATGAAATACGCGTTTTATTTCATCAATATTTCTCAATATTTCATTCATAGGTATAAAATATAAAGACATATATTTTTTATAATGTTGCATGATTTGTGAACAAATAAACAGTATTTATTATGAAAATGACTGCTGTAACATTTGAATCATTAACAATGTTATATTATTTAGTTCTGTCATTATTTTCTCTAACATTGGAAAAAGTACACTGAATGGAAGTTAGATGATGTACTTTAAGCAGTTGATTTATTCATTTGATGTTAATTGGCTAATTAAAGGGACTGCACTGAGGTTTTTTTGGCATGTCAGATACTGGAAATAATATCTGCAAGATTATATTCCCTGTGATGGAAATAAGTTAGTTTATTCATTTGATGTTAATTGGCTAATTAAAGGGACTCGACTTGTTTTGGACATGTCGGATACTGGAAATATTATTTCAAGATTAATTGTTCATGTGATGAAGGTCTATCCTAAACACCTGTGTGCAACATTTCAGACCATTTGCCTACTCTGTTGTTTCAGAATAATTATTTTAATTGTTAAAGCAGCACGCCTCCAGATTCATGATAATTGTCTTGAAAATTTGAAAATGTATTTAACATTGTAATATTGTAAAGTTACCAAAAGAATGCAGTTTTCACATTATTCATTGGCACTTACAGCCCATTTAAATTACCATTAAGAGGTCAAAATATGCTAAATAATCCTTGCTGCATTAGTAATGGAGTAGAAATATATAGAAATACTGAAAATCGGTCATTAATCGCACATAACATGTAGATTTTTACTAGAATTTTGAAATTTTATACTTTTCCTAAATCTTAGTACATTTTCTCAGGTTTGATTTTATCGAAATATTTTTGCTCATCTGGAGGTGTGCAGGCTTTAAAACTGGGCAGAAAATTTGAAAAGCTTGCAAGGCTTTTTTACCTCAAATTGGTCAAATAATAACACAAAAATATGGTTTCCAATATATTTCCAGAATACATATCATAAATCAAATTATCTTTTTGAATGTTCTATTTTGCCGTAACGGTCTCTGCTGATCTAAAGCAAAGAAATCCAAATTTTCTTTTGTTGGCTTTTGGACCGCAATGGAGTTTCTTAATGTAATTTTTTCAGATGAAGCAAAATGGTATTACCTTATGTCAAATAACATTTATCAACATAAACTGTACCGATTTTCGACTCCGTAAATATGTATTTGCACAAGGCTAGTATTTGATGTGACGTCATTTACATTATACAAACAAAGTGAAATGTAAGTTTACCTATTTGGCTATCAATGAAAAATGATTATTTTGCACTTTTAAAACGGTCTTTTTCTTTTGGTATGTGATATTTGTGAAGGTTCTTACTAAATTTATTGAACTTGTTTAATAAAAATAACTTTTTGCTCACCAGAATGCTCGCATAATAATAATTTAGTTAACTGAGTGCAATAAATTCAATTTATTGAACCACCACTCATTAGTTATCATCTATTTAATAATGCATCTTTATATACATGTTTATTAGCAAATCTAACAACTGCATTTATCTTTTTCTTTATAGCCCTGTCAAGGCCTGATATGTAGGCCTGTTTTAAAATAGACAGATGGTCCTAATTAACCCTACAATGCATACATACACAAATATAACAAATACTTGTTTATAAATTTCGCACACTTGCTTTGTCTCCGCAAGCACTAAAAATTCTATTTAAAATTAATCACAAATTTGCATATATGATAATGATTTTTAGATAACTAAGGTTGGAAAGCCTCTTTAACATCCAGTTTTTACAACGACATCTATAAAATTTTAATGATTTTCAAAAAGTATGTCTATTACTCGACTATCAAGCTGTGAGACTTATCACCGCTTTTATTTTTCTTATTTTTACTCATTTAAGCATAGTCACTGTATTAACTGTGAATTGTGATAACTAATTTTTATACATTGTATCAGAAATGTCAAAGTTTTCAATAAAAGAAATGAATTATTAAAAAAATGTTTTCTTTCTTCAGACACTTAAAAAAGAAATTGGGAGTGTAATACCAAGCATCTTGTCGTCTGTCTGTCCATTAATTAGCAATTAATATTTTTGGAAATGATAGAAGGAAATATATATTACTTTGTGAAATATCATCATAATTGGACGATTTACTAAGCATAGGTTTGGGCATCCTCAGAAAAAAATGGACAAAATGAGACTTGGACATTTAAAATCCTTAATAAAAATAAGAAATAAATCGAGACTACGTAATAAATAAACTAACGTTTAAACAGATCAAAGTGAGGGACTGTTTTCAATGTTATCTATAAAACCTTTACAACCTTACAAATATACAATCCTTATTTATCCGGCATAAACATTTGCTTATAAAATGTGTACAGTTTTTATTGAAATAAGCATGAATCTGGAGGAATGCTGCTTAAAGCAATTTACGACTTACAGTTTCTTACTTCAACAGTTTTATAGACAGCTTTTTGCACGGTTGATTGCTCTTGATTGTGTATACATGTTACTTTCCTGTATACTTTTTGGAATATAATTATGATCATTATAATTCTTATAAAACGGGTAAATATTGGTGTCGCGATATGCATTTGATATGGATTTTTGGACTCTGGAAATAGAAGGGAGGGTTAATTAATAGATAAGATTCAATAATGATTACTCTGTGTCTCATGACGTGGTTTAACCGCTGAAGGTTTTATTGGTTATATTTTTCTAGGGTATGATGCTCATGATAGGGGTAATCAAATATGAATGCAGCTGGGTCGATTTCTTAGGAGTGCTTACCAAACAGTGTGCCAAAACAATTATCTTTAATCCTTCAAAATACTCGCCAGCAGATCTTTTAAAAGTATAAACTGTTCAGAGACTTAAAATATAACCGAACCGAGATTTTATTTTGCGTTTGATATTTTCTTCCGCTCAAAGTGAGTTTTTTGAGCTCCGGAAATATAGAAAAGTTTACAAGGCAAAAAAGAACGTTGTGGAAGCTCGACACCTTTTCGTGTTTTAGATATTTTCGTACAATCACCGCTCTGTGTGACGAACCATTGCCATGCAAAAATCTGACAACACCGAGACCAGTTGCTGGTCGCCAGATTTTTGAGCTCACCTGAGCTTGCCTCAGGGTGAGCTTTTAGGACCGTTGAAATGTCCGTCGTCTGTCGTCCGTTTTCCGTCCACAACTTGTTCGTTAACACTCTATATAGCTAGCGGGTCACATTGTTTGCCTCAATCATTATCAAACCTTTGTCAGGATGCTTATCTAGTTGAAAGCTCGGATGAGTTCGAACATGGGTTATCAGGGAATGAAAAACTAGGTCACGCCGGAGGCTAAAGATAGGAAAACTTGTTAAACTCTAGCGTCATATTTTTCCCTGAAATCATCATCAATCTTGGTCAGGATGCTGGTCTAAGGTTGATAGCTTGAATGAGTTTCGAACATGGGTCATTCCGGAAAAAATAGGTCACCGGAGCTAAAAATAGAAAAACATTGTTCACACTCTAGCTGTCAAATTCATGTCTCAAACATCATCAACGTTGGTCAGGATGCTTATCTAGTTGAAATAGCTCGGATGAGTTCGAACATGGGTTATCTCGGATAAAAAAACAAGGTCGCCGAAGCTAAAAAAACAATAAACCTTGTTAACACTTAAAACGGTCTCATGTTTGCCTCAATCATCATCAAACTAGATCAGGATGCTTGTCTTGGTGATAGCTCGGATGTGTTAAAACATGGGTTATTCCGGATGAAAAAACTAGGTCACCAAAAGCTAAAAATAGAAAAAAACCTTGTAAAACACTCTAGCGGTCACATTTTTGACTCAATCATCATCAAACTTGGTCAGGATGCTGGTCTCAGTGATAGCTCAAATCAGTTCGAACATAAGTGATCTCGATTAAAAAACAAGGTCACAGGAGCTAAAAATAGAAAAAAAAAATGTTAACACTCTAGTGGCTACTGTTTGATCCAAACATCCTTTAAATTGGTCTAAAAGTTTGTTTTGATTATATCTAGGTCAAGTTCGAATATGGGTCACTTGGGGTAAAAAAACTAGGTCACACTGCCCAAATATCATGAAAAAACCTTGTTAACATTCTATTGATTACATTTTTGACTCAATAATCATGCAACTTGATCAGGATGCTTGTCTATGTTATTTTGAACATGGGTCATCTCGGATAAAAAACAAGGTCACCTGAGCTAAAATAGAAAATATTATGAACACTTTAGTGGCTTTTGTTTTGATCTAAATATCCTGTAAATTGGTCTGAAAGTTTTTTTGAATGATTTCTAAGCCAAGTTCGAATATGGGTCACTTGGGGTAAAAAAACTAGGTACAACTGCCCAAATATGGAAAAACCTTGTTAACATTATATTGATTACATTTTTGACTCAATTATCATCAAACTTGATCAGGATGTTTTGTCTAGGTCATTGCACGGATAAGTTTGAACATGGGTCATCTCGGATAAAAAACAAGGTCACCTGATCTAAAAATAGAAAATATTATGAACACTTTAGTATCTTTTGTTTTTATCCAAAATATCCTGTAATTGGTATAAAAGTTTGTTTTTGATGATTTCTAGGTCAAATTCGAACATGGGTCATCTCTGTTGAAAAACTAGGTCACACCGCCCAAATATGGAAAAACCTTATTAACACTCTAGTGGTAACAATTTTGATTCAATTATCATCAAACTTGCTCAGAACGCTTTTCAATATATTTGCTCAGATGACTTTGAACATGGATCGTTCTCACATGAAAAACAAGGTCACCGGAGCTAAAAATAAGAAAATTTTGTTAACACTCTAGTGGCTATTGTTTTGATCCAAGTATCCTGGAAATTGGTCTGAAAGTTTGTATTGATGATTTCTAGGTCAAGTTCGAGAATATGGGTCACCTGGGTAAAAGCTAGGTCACACTGCTTAAATATGGATAATCCTTGTTAACACTCTAGTGGTCACATTTTTTTGACTCACCTGTAATGAAACTTGGTCAGAATGCAATTGTTTCCGATGGGTCAGATGGGAGATCAAGGACGCATTATGACACTCTTGTTTGAATATTTCTTTTATTTATGAAGGACTTTGCCTTTTGTCAAACTTGGCATTTTCAGATTTAACCCTTAGGTATGACAAATTGAATGACAGGACCTTAATTGGTAAAGAAAATTACACACATGACCTTTCTGACGATCATGGTACGTTCTGCTATGCAAGGTCTTTGAGGACGATTGTTGTATTTAGGTAACTGTTTTAACAACTGTTCGGAGATTCTTACCTAGTTGTAAATCTTACATCAGTAGCTATCAGATCTTTTACTTTTATAACCATTTTTTGAAAAGTTGCATGAGGTGCATCTTTTAACTGCATCCATATCACTTTTAAATTTCTTACACAGTGTGTGACAGATGAAAAAAAGTTCGTTGTTCCTATCAGCACGACATATTTTCATATAAAATATATTAATATGTATATCACCTGTATACTAAGAATAAAGCTGTTCTAGATATAGGACCGTATTTGGTCGGTGAAAGGAGACCATTTTTGCTTTAGTGTACACGAGTAGATAGTGTTTTTGTCACAGCTAGACTGAACTGAGTTACACATGTATAAGTCTCAAGTGAGAGCTTGCACAGCCATCTATGCGATGCATGTACATATAGTTTGTGCAAGACAGAGGTTAAAAGCGAATTATTGGCCTAGTTGCATTCATATTTGAACACACTTTGTATATCTATATGTATATAAATGCTGATAAATTATTTTTATTCTTACCCAGTTGATGATTTCAAGCCGTATATAAAACGGCTGGTGACAGTTTCAAGCAAAACATAACAAAGGCAGTTTGCGTACAACATTTAATACACTAAAAAGACTACATAGATTTATAGCAATACACATGATATAACTACAGTTTTTGTTTTGTATATGTATTCTTAACTTAGTTTGTGTAAACATGGTTACCAAGAAAACTCTTGAGTTAATATTTTATCGCATCGGTTTTGTATTGTTTCTATAAAATTAATTTTACGGTCACGATACGGTTTCAAGTTAAACCACCAATATTTTTTTTCAAAATTATTAACCCCAGAAGAAATTAACATATAATTGTATTCCGGGTGCGAAGATTTCCCGTTGGATATCTGTTGTTCATACCAATACAAAAAAGGTCCATTTGTCCGAAAAAAACTATCCTTTTTTTTCTCTCTGTTTTTCAAAAAACATTTTATATAAGGATATTTTTTTACTATTTCAAAAACTTATTGGCTAGAAGAACCTTTTTTTTATTTAAATGTTTTCTTGGTAATCTATACAATTATAGTGAATAACATTTCTTTACAGAAGTCAGAATACTACTTTGTTTATATTTTGCTATATTTTCGGAATATTACTGCACGTTTAACGCTACTTTTTAAAGTTCTTTAACATCTAATATGCTCTGAATCTATTATCAATCCATTATTAAACACTCTTTAATCTTTAATTAACACTTTTTTGATTTCTGTGCCTTTCAAGAACTACATGTATTTTACTATAATTACTGTCTGGGTCTGTCTCAATCAACGGTCTTGAATTATTAATAAATTTATGTGTTATGTTAATTTTTGACTAAAAGATACAACACACGGGACTTTGAACTCCGGTTAAAACACTATAAAGACACAT
Source organism: Ruditapes philippinarum (assembly GCF_026571515.1). Lineage (NCBI taxonomy): Eukaryota > Metazoa > Mollusca > Bivalvia > Venerida > Veneridae > Ruditapes > Ruditapes philippinarum. The sequence goes on from NW_026851648.1 coordinate 14,920, forward strand.
TATTAAAAACTAGTATTAATATCTGACATTGAATAAAATAATATAAAATTCTATCTCAACTGCTATATCAAGATAATTCTTATTCCAAAAGAAAGATGCGAAAAATATCCTTATTGCAACGCCTACCCTATTTGCACAAATGCAAAATACACTCAATCGCCTTGAAATAAAAAAAAATTGAAAAGACCCGGAGACATATACCCCATCTCCCCATTCACAACATTCGCTGTTGTGAACAAAACAAAAACAAATAGAGTCATGGATTAAAACTCTCAAGCAAAGGAGCTGCTGCAATCAGTCTTACAACTATTCGAATGCTTCATTGTTCTCTTCCTATATCAGAAAGTGTGGAGTAAAATGTCTTTAAATTCATTATTTAACATGCTGTACTTTTCATTATGCAGTATTAAATCGATAAACTTTATTTAAGGCACATTATGCCAAAGAAACAATTTATTTTATTCTTTAGAAAGGGCAAAAATGAAATTTAATGTTATTAAGATAATGGTTTCAGAGAATATTTGCCATAAACGTGAAATAATTTGTCAAAAAAGTACAAATGTAAACATAGGCAGAATTTTTACTTCAACACAAGAAACTTATTTTACTCTAAACTGTGCTTACTGCAACAAGAAACAGATGACAAAAATGGTTCAGATAATTGGCTAATGTGTAACTTTGAGATACTTTTTTGTTAAAGTGCACCAACATTAAAAGGCTTTTTGTGAAATAAAAAATAAAAGCATTTGTGAAGGCATACTGGGCCTTTAAAGAATGTCCATAAAAGTACGTTTTCCTTTTTAAACTGTAATCAGAAATGACAAATTACTGAAAACACATCTAGAAAAAAGCTTATTTACAACACTAAAAGCTACAATAACGAATATCTATAAAAGCAACAATATCTATAATCTAAACATATAAAGTTAAAATTGTTTATAATAAAACTATAGCACACAAAAGAAACAGCAGTAAATACGTTTTATCCACAAACATCAAAAAATATGATTAGACACTATGATTAGACACTGAGTAAAATATTAATAATATCTTGACAATAACTTGAATGTACATATATATATATATATTATATATATATATATATATATATATATATATATATATATATATATATATATATAGATGTTGACAATGAAAGAAACACCAAACACCACATGTATTTATGATATATATAAGCAATATTATGTGATTATAAATCTACATTTTGTTTTGTAAATTTGTGTGTACACAAATAATCCTTTTCACATTATGAAATAACTTTCCCAGGTAAGTTTCCAAAACTATCGGATATTTTCCTTTATCAATGTTTATAAAGCTCATTCTGCGTCAGCTTTTCGAATTTGATTTAAACATATTTTATTCTTCTTTTTAACACATTTGTAACATAATGCTATCATAATATAAACACCAAAATAGCAAAAGGGCTGAACCACACGTTCTTACACTATCAGCAAACAGTTCTTCCTTGAAGCTTTCGAATTATCCTCCTTGAACTAACTAACTTGTACTGGTGTCACAAGGGTACATTGCTATCACCTGAGTTGGACTCGAACCAATGTTGCCAGGATTGTAATCTTTACCACAATAACTACCACCCTCCTCTCTGACAAAATAATTCATATACAACAACAGATACAACACTAATAAGAACATGTAAAACAATGATTTGATACAATTGAACCTTTCAAATTTCGGATAATAATCCCAAACACAACAGTAAGAATACACAATTCTATCACTGTAAACAACATTGATACTGTGATGACAACATTTTACATAATTAGTTTAATAATATTAATAAAATACCAAATGATTGAATTTTAACAACATCCGTCAAACAGTTATCGAAAAACACTAATTAAAATTTTAAAACATCATCGGAAAAAAAAACATTTAATGAATACATGTATATATCTATATATATTGATTCGTTAACGATGTTATGAATATTGAATTAGTAAAAATACTATTAAATTGACAAAATAACAACCAAACGCATTTAATTTACCAACATGAAAACAACAATGATTTGAAACAATCGCAACTTCTAGGCTCTTTTTAATCAAAGTTCGGATAAGAATCACGAACACATTACTAATTAGTAAGAATACACAGAACGGATCAGGTATTTTGGTCTAACCTACGCTAAGTAACCAATCATGTAAATGAATAGTAATTTTACGCTTAGAGCTTTTTGACATTTTTTCAAATATATCGAGTAGAAGTCCACCTAAAGTAAGTAAATTCATGAATATAAAAGTAAGCAGTACATTATTTATTAGCTTATTATGATGGTTGTAGAGACCTTTGACATTAATTTTGACCTGGCCATCATTTTTAAATTGATTATGATGGTCAGACATAATTTCAATCATTATTTTACCTAAATATAATTTATATTCCTTTTGATGTTAGATATTAACATTTGTGACACATTATCACAGGTTGCACCCTCTGTTTTTATAATACCTGAAACCATGTGATAGAAATACATTTTTGTATTTTCAATCCGTATTTAGTCCGAGATTATCTTAAATAAAAAGCCGAGTTGATGCGATTATGATTTGACAAAGTATGAAAGATTAATGACATAGATGAAGGTACTAAAAACAAAACAAAAAAACAAACAAAAAAAAAACAAAAAAAAAAAAACAAAAAAAAAAAAACGTTACGTTCAAAATATATACACGGGAAAATGACATGTCAAGTATTTTCAATTTCCTATTCACGTCATCCAGTACCAATGCAACGCATGTTTGATTTAACTATACGGTGTTGGAGCGCAGTATCTCTAGACGATTCAGAGTTCATGTTCACAAATATATACCGAATACGGTATATATAATGGTGAGCCAGCACTTTATTTTGGTCTCACTCACATATATTACTAAGTACATAAACCGCGTAATACAGGTGACTTGCATTCATTGCAAACAATCATTTCTTTAAAAACCCTTTTCACATTTTAAAATAAGTTTTCGGAGAATGCTACCAAATTGGCGGATATTTTCCTGTAGAGCTCTTTCATCGGCAGCTAGCGTCGCTTTGGCATCGATTACAACAATTGGTTTGTGTACCTATTGACGGAATGGGACATTGTTACTGATTAAACAATGGAAGCTGTGCGTTAAAATGAATAATGTTAAAAGGATATGAGGTAAAAGATGAGAATTTCAAGGAATGTTTATATATAACTAATGACTTTTTTTTCAATTTATAAACATTACAACAATTTGACTTTACACCAAGCAAGGATTTCTGCAACGAGTTTAACATGTAGGAACGTTATAAGGCATACTTCACGTAATTATCAATTACACTATTTCAATAACTGAGTTTTACTGTATGCAATTTGAAAAGAAGTAGTGCGGTAGACAATATCAATGGTTCTTCCTGGGTTTGAGCGATTATATATATTTTTTTTTCAATCGAACGATACTAAATATTTATTCTCAAATATTTTAAAATAAAAAAAACTGGCATACAATATGCAATTTATCAATTTAAAAACATAAATCTATATTGTTGTCCTCTATGTATTATTATTGTTTTGTGTTTTTGTCAAAACCTAAGCTTCACATTGACCACTTTCTTTATATCTTTGCATATCTAATTTGTTAATATTTTTGTAAATATTGCATATTTAGTGTTATTGCAGAAAGAAAAATGGAATTGAAATTGTTTATAAAAACTGTGTAGTTACCTTTGTTTTATACACTTGAATGTAAATGTTTTTCTCACATATCTGATCTATAGCAATATAATTCTCATGCAACAGACGTAGATAATCGGCAAGTTCTTTGCACAGAGCCGCAACAACATTGACTGACAAGCAACTGTCATCATCAAGAATTTCTTGAATACTACGTTTCGTCCCGACTGGTACAAGTTCACTTATCATCCGCACAGATCTGCTAAATTTCTGATATTCTAAAATGGCGGTGCCAATTTCTGAAAAAAATTACACGTTGTATTGATCTATACATTATTTGTGCCGGAAACTTCTGTAAATCACGTCATCTATACAATAATTATATGTTTACTGGTTCTTTGCATTTCAAACAGTTTGAACAACAGTCTATGTTGTTCTCCTTAGATCAGATTAAATGGTCACAGTCCTACATCCTACGTCGCTCCTTGTCAGCTGTTTAAACCGTTCACCTTTATATTGCATATTGTCTTGATATTACGTAGCATATATGTAAGTTAAAAAATTCGTCCCAGAAAATAACAATAAAAGAATTATAGAAGTGAATCTGATTGCAAGTTAGTATTTACCTTTCTGGACCGCTGTTCGACTCTGCTCATCAAGACTTGGATTGAAACTCTAAAATACAAAGTGAAGCACTGATTTCAAATAATACTATTGCCCAACTGCAAAAACATTATACCTTTAACGTCCATACTCCATATAACACTGCTATCACTATGAATAGTATTATATTTAAAGTCTAAAACTTCAATACTGATATAATGAATTACAATAATCATTTAATTATACATTAGTTTGAGAAAATGATCGGTGGGAATTTAAAAAGGTCGCATACGACTAAAGTCGCTTAATACACGTGGTCGCATTGACAAGTGAGACTGCATTTAGTAATAGAAAGAGCATCGAAACACGAAGCTATCTGATTTGTTCGAGAGGGCATACCCCCCTGAGTGTTAATCAGATTGCCCAGTGTTTTGATGTTCTTTCTCTTTTGTATCATAGTAAAACATACAAAACACAATCCCTGTTGTCGCAATATGAAACCCCGGAAAACAGTTACCAATTAACGAGCATCTGAATATAATATTTCTGTCGCTTTTCCTTTCTCGGCCGAAAAAATAGTAAACCCCAGCAAAAATTAACCAATCAATGGGCATGCTCCGGTGTGCGGGTAACTATTACCTGTACTCCAGTTAACCCACTGTGCATGTATACCTATACGATTTAACTCGGACACATTTTCAACAGAAAGGTCCCCAAACTATGATACAAGTTACAGATATAGTAAATAACAGGTATATTTAATTAAAGATTTAACCAAATTCGTTCGACCTAGGTATCATATCAATAGATGTGTTTCTTTCGACATTATTATTTCATGTGCTGCAGCACACTTAATACCGTGTTTCGTTATATAATGTACGAGACGACTGAAAAAATTAATGATTAAACTGTTTTAATTTTGTGACACTTTTACCAACATAACTTATTAGCTTATTATCTCACAAATTCTTTATTGCTATTTTCAAATACCCATGCCGCTTTTGCGACTACGAAAACACGGTATTGCACAATCGTGTATATATTTTGATGTGACATCATTAACATTACATATAAAACATTGCGTTAAGACGCGCAAAATGTTAGCGTTACACTTTAGGCGCGTCAATGAAAAGTTTTCCTTTTTCACTTTAAACGGTCTGTATTTTAGGTATGTGATAAGATAGTATACTCGTGTATGTTCATTACTAATTTTATTGACTCGTTTAATAAAAATAATATTATACTCGCCAGAGGCTTTTCTATATGTTAGATACACAAATGGTACTGTGATTCAAACCAAAGTCTTTGTCCCCAATATTTAATAAATTTAAGACATAATAAATGACCATCATAACGAATTTCTTATATCATGAATAGATTATTAGAATCTTACATACATACGGGAACATTTAGCTCGAGGATACCTGTTTACGAGGCTTGGTTTCCGCTGAACAGTTGTAACTCGAAAGCAAAAAATTCCCTTTAGTTACGACAGTCGGTGTTTGATTATTTTTCGTGCTTACTTGATATAAATTATTATCTCGAAAAGAAAACAAAAAACAAAAAACAAAAGCTAATATTTCCATTTAGCCCTTTTCGGTGAGAAGCGGATGAACTTCAGACGGCAATATGACGTCATGCATAGAACGCAATTCATTCATGATACATGATTCTTGGGATACGTCATTTAGAACACGCGACTTGTCTTACACGGGTAGGGGTGTAAGACAAGAGTTTTTTTTTCTAGCACAAGTTTAAACAGTTGACAATCCTTTCTGATATGCAAGAAGTAAATTAAAAGACAAAAGTATAATTATGTCTTCAGGAAAGTAACCAATTGTTTTACCTTCTTCCCGATTATTGCTGTCACTGTATACAAGAACGGGTTAAGAGCAGAATTTATTGGTAAAATGAAAACGACTGACCATGCATAAACATCACTTGGAATCGGAAATCCGTTCAAGGCTAAAATACCTGAAACAAAGGAAAAGCTGTGCTTTTGACATTGTTATATTAGATTTAGCATCGCAGTTACTGTTTTTTAAGTTCTTATAAAAGAATATATAAATCATGTACAGGTATATATTTCGAAAAAAAAACTTGTACTTGAAAATTGAAAAGTCACATCCTAACGAATAAAAAGAAAAAAAAAATGCTTTTACAGAAGGTGCTACATATAAATCGTGCAATATCGTTGAAGTAAGACGTGTGTAATCCAGGTTAATTAATAAATTGTAAAGCAGACAATACAAACACATATACCATATGTATGCGAGATCTTACCCATCACACCTATCGGAAACCACACACAGGAAATCAGTTGTTGCAACGAGTATAAGATTTCTAGCAACTTTCAAGTCACGTCTTCTTGACATTTCTGTCTTCTTTATAGCTGAGGTTGATCGTCGAAGTTCTGTGAATATTGAGATTTGTCCTATAGCAACAAGAATGAAAGTACATAAATTCAGGCCGACAAAAATGGATACAGAATAAATCCACCCTGGAGGTTTATCTCGTGTTAAAGGCAATGCAATACAAACTCCTGTTCTAGAGTAGAATTCGTTTTGGAAGTGACTTGTGTAAAGAATTGGAATGACCGATAGGATGACGGAAATGAACCTAGCACAATCCACAAGAGATATAGGCTTTCATAGGTCCAAACCTCACTGTGCAAACGGAAAACTTGATCACTAAAAGTCTATCTAATGTTATCAAACAGAGAAAGAGGACACTGGCTTCAGATGAAATTGTAGATAAAACTCCGGCAGTAATACACCAATTACTGTTTCTCCATTGATCGTCCACAAATATATATCTGAAAAAGAAAAGGGAATAAATTATTTTAATATTTTTTTGTTTATTTATGTACCAATGTTCATCGTCTATTAATGTAAATAAATATTTTTTATTATTACCTATTTCCTTTAGCATGTACAGGTTATTGAAACAAATTCTATAAAAGTAATCTCATTCTGATGTGTGAGAAATAAACGTACATTTGTAAATAACAATTACGGAATTATTGACTTAATTTAACTGTTTAAATACTTCTTTGAAAAAAAAGATACCTCGATCAAATAATGTGTGAACAATATATAATTTATATCGACTCGTTTGTGTGATGAACGGTTTAAAATTTATTGTAATGAATATAGCATAAAGAAACATATGGCTTTATTTAATCGTAAAATGTATACATCTCCAACTATGAAGCCAAGGTAAAGTGAACTTGTACCATATGAGTCGCGTCATGACAAAACCAACATAATGGGTTTGCGACCAGCAAGGATCAAGACAAGTCTGCGCATCCGCGCAGTCTGATCAGGATCCATGCTGTTCACTATCACTTTCTTTACTTGTTATTGGGTTTGTAAGCGAACAACATGGATCCTGATCAGACTGCGCGGAATCGCAGACTGGTCTGGATCCATGCTGGTCGCAAACGCATTATGTTGGTTTTGTCGTGATGCGGCTCATATCTTCTTTTGTTTTGGTATAATTAATTCGGATATTTATAGAAATTGTATCTTAATGATAAATGATGATTAAAAAAACAACAATTCACTGCAACATGGCTCGGGAGTTATGTTAATATTTATTTAGGATAGAGTACATGTTGCTATTAAGAAAATTAATTTGACTTTGTTTTTTTTTAAATTAGTTAAAATGTTGTTTTTGAACGATGAAACAGTCAGTATTTGTTTCTGTAAATTGAAGGGTCTTTACCAACTGCCGTTACAGGCCGGACTATCTAGCTCGAGGCTCTGTCGAATTTCAACCGAGAACTAAATATTCCCGTGGGTAACGACAGCCGGTGTTTGATTCAATTTCTGGTTATTACAAATCAATGATACGTCGAAAAAAAATTGTAAAACCTTATATTTCCATTTAGCACTTTTTTTGTAATTTTGTTTGTTTGTTTGATAGGGGTTTACGTCACACCGAGACGGTATAGGTTATAGGGCGACGTTCCAGCTTTACTGGTGGAGGAAGACTTACGGAAAGCCGGTGGTTCTACTTAGGTGCCCTTCTGTGCATTATTGTAGGCACCTAAGTTGAACCACCGACGTTCCGTAAGCTAGCTGGATAGCTTCCACACATGAAAGAACCCAAAATCCCTGTCGGGATTCGAACCTTCTGCGGTGAGGAGGCAAGTGATCTGAAATCAAGGACCACTCGACCACGCTTTTTCTAATAGTAGCAAAGTATGAATTAAAACTTATCCATATCAGCACAATGGCGCCAATACAATTGATTGATATGGGTGCGTGAGAACATGGAGAATGAAGCTATATAAAACACGCAGGTTGTCTTACATGGGGTGTGTGACAGATATTTCTAGCACTGGTGTAAAAATAGATAAATTTATACATATCAGCACAATGACGTCATGCTAAAAAGGCCATTGATTGATAAAAGGAGCTTGAGAACGACGTCATATAAAACACACAGGCTTGCTAACATCGGGTGCATGACCGATTTTTCTAGCACCGGTGTAAACAGTAGATTATCCTGTCTGATATGCAAGAACGATAAATCAGCACTTGTTACTGAGTTGTTACTGAGGAAACAATCATAAATCAGTAGCTGTTTTTGTATAGTGAACCAATCATTTATAAATACCTGTTGCTATATTTAAAGTGAAACAGCAATTGCCATTATGAAGAGGTAAACGCTGATAAGAAATTTTGTAATTACAGGGTTAGATACAAATATGCCATTACATACATGTATATTTAGCCTCTCACGGTAGTATACGAGATCAATACTTTTTTTTGTATAGTGAGTTAGCCCTTTATTAATACCTGTTTCTATAGAGTGAATCAGCAACTGCTATCATGATGAGGTAAACACCCATCAGGAAATCTGCAACTGCTAGGTTTGTTACAAATATGCCATATCCTATTTTAAGCCTTTCACGATCGTACACTAGACGGTAGATAATTGACGATAGGTTCCCGAGCAATGAAGCTAGCCCAACTATCCAAAGGACAGCTTGAAGTACACAATTTCTCATCAGGTCTTCACATGAAGAAAATTCATTCTTCGATGGTTTGCAATCTTCTTCAGGAACATAATAAGGTCGGATACAGCAGAATTTAAATGCAGGTGTATGAAGCTCCCGAAGTGATTTTACGCCATTAAACATAAATTCTCCGAATTTTACAACTTTATTGCCTTCAAAGTTAATTTTATGAACTAGCGTATTGTTAAAGGCAAAATCTTCAATTTCCTCAATTCTGTTGTAAGAAATGTCGATACTGTCCAACTGCAAGCCAGAGAATGTAAGTGAACTAATCTTTTTCAGTTTTGTGCCGGAAATTTTTAAGTTTCGTACTGATTTCAAACCTTTAAAAGCGGTCGATGAAATTATTGTTAATTCTATATTTCTGTCCAGATTCAAATAGGTAAGATATCGAAGCTTGCTAAATACAAGATTAGGTAATCGCTGTATTTTATTGTTGCTTAGATCTAACGATAACAAATTTTTCAAGTCAAAGAAAGCCCTTTCATCAATATAATGAATACTACATGATGAAATATTTAGTCGTAACATGTAAGGAAATTTTAAATTGTGTTTAGGTATTTCCTTTACTTGTGGATTTATACTTAGATCAAGACTTCTAGCCTGTACACTCCATGATAAAATATCAGACATTGATATATTGGTTGCCTTACAATTGATAACATCACCGGTACAATTACATTTCTCTGGACATACAGAATTACAAAGTCGTTCATCATCACCATTTTTGCAATGAATGACATCATCACATACTTGTTCAAATGGTATACATTGCTTACTAGACAAACATCTGTACTTCCCAGCACATGGTACGATTGTAGCCTCTGAAACAGACATGTTAAGAAAAAATATTTTTACACGAGTTTTAAAACAAATAGTCATCAAAGACTACACTACCGCTGTTACCATGGTTATATATCATAGTTTCTTGGTTTTCTTTAGTTGTTAAATTTATGATATGGTCAGGCATTACCGATGTAATCATTTAATAAAGCTAAATTTGAAATATAAATTGAAGTGGGCGGAGTCAAAACTCATATTTATTTTATGGTACTTCTTTGGCCATTTTGTTTGAAAAAATCTGATTAATAAAAAACATTTTTTTTTATTGAATTTTGCTTTGAAAACTTGCATAAATTATAGAAAATGGTCTAACAATGAAAAATGTTCGAACACCAACATATCTTTTTCTGTCATTAACCCTGTGCAGACGTTTTAAAGTGTTGTTTACGTGACGTCACAATGTAGTGCCAAACAGCGCATGCACGAACAGTCAATGCAAGACTGTTATTTCAATGACGCAAACTGAATAAATTTAACATGTTTTCATCATAAATACATGAAATAAAATAAACACACAACATTTTATGTGCATTGAAACCGCGTCGCGCATCTATGAATACATGAATATATTACTGCGCGCTGTACACATGCAATTGCATAGCAAGCAAGGGGACTCGTAACCATTTTTCATTGATGATGAAATTAAATAAAAGGTTATTTTTTCGCTTTTCGTGACCTATAGTATATATTTTCACTAATACTCGACTCGTAAAAAAGAGGCATTTTGTCATGTTTCGTGACAATATATTCCATTTTTCACTTCAACGAAAAAATATCCGCTTAATATTTAAAATCAACGAAACAAACACCTTTCTTTCAAAATCTAAAACGGTGTAATATTTTATATAATTTACCTAATATGTGTAGGCAAACGAGTCAAGCTGAAAACGCTGTTACCTGTACATATTTCAGGAAATCGTCTGAATCCAATCGAAAAAAGAGAACTCCATTTGCTGATGTGTATATCTTTAACAAATTTGTATCTGTTATCTTTGTAAAGTGAAGAACTAAAATCTTTTATCAACCGATAGATTGAAAACGCTGGCTCTGAAATATTGGACAATGCTAAGCTAGCGACAACTGATGATTCAATACTGTTTTCCAAAACAATAATTGCTCTTTTTTCTGGCTTGGAAAACTGCAGTTTTTTAAGAACGTCTCTCGCCATGGTTTTAAAATCGCATCCAGTCTTCTTAGTTTTCTGTTCTCCGTTAACACGCTCTATGTTTATTTCCAATAGCCTGTAATCTATGTCAAACTTCATTTCTCTATGCAGAATCTTAAAATAAAACAATCTTACGATGTTATTGTTACTGTTTGCGAAAAATTGTTTAGCTAAATGCGTTGCTGCTTCTCTGCTCTCAGAGTCATCATTTTCCACAAATATGATTACTTCTCTATCCGAGTCTTCACAAGCTGAAATTAGAATTAAAATCTGCACTGTATTTCGGTCATAAAGATATTTTTCTTTTGTAATCTTGATCTAAGAGCTTTTTTCTCATCAGCCATTAAGCCCTTGCTTAAAAATTAACAATGTTGCAATTTGACAAAAACATCATAACAAAGACTCTTAGCTAGTTACACATACACTTGAACTAAATAATTTGCTGATTTTTTTCTGATACTGTGTACGACGATTTTGAGAATAGAAGAGTCAGATCTATTCTTTTACAATTAGTATTATTATCTAAGCAACAATTTATCGAATGATGCACAATGTCTAAATTAAGCATAAAATTAAAAACCTTCAATATCTAATTCAACTCCGATATTAATTTGTCAACAGTATTTTTCATGAAACAGAAATAAAAGTAAACTTAAAACTTAAGAATGTCACATTTGATATGCATGTAATAACTAATAATACTAATTGAGATCACATATTAAATTTACTTTCTGAAGGCATTTGAAATTAACACAGATTCACGAAAAATCGTGTCAATTTTTACCCCCCGGCCGGACGATTCATTACAAACTTCACTTTTTGTACTTCTGAATTATTTTTGCTGCCAAAATATGACCCTCACTACAAGCTCTGGAATTTTCTATTTCTTGTTTCAATAGGTCTAAGTGTTTGAATGCGTAGTTCTTAAATACACATTGTCAACATTGTATACATACATGCACATGATGTATGTTGTTGTGTGTAGTAAATCGTGGGATCTGTCCTGCTTTAAGTATTTATTAAGTTGTTGCCCTCTGCATATATATCAATACAATTTAAACAAGCAAGTCGATTTGTTTTAATCACTTCATATTGTAGACTGAAAATTTAGGTGTGTTTTCAAACAATTCGCCTGCTAATTGATGAAGACGGACTTATGCCATAATTCAAGTTAGAGTAGCAAATTAATGTTTAAAGTTAAGATAGTCATGAAAGAAGTATTTGCTTGAGTTTTTAAGTTATTGGTCGGAAACTGTCATGATACTAAAAGCCATTGTTTTACATACAAGATTAATATGACCTTGACCTTTGATGCCATGACCCCGATCAATAAGGTTAATGAACTAGCCAGAACAATGCACCTGTAAAATTTGAGAGCGAAAGGTCCACAGGTTGTTGAGTTATCGATCGATAACCGTATTTATAGACTAGATGAATGTGACCTCGACCTTTGTTTAATTGAATCTAAAATAATAAGATTTTTCTGAATTCAAAGACCCAGACGTTTGAGTTAAAAGAATCGAAAGGCTGTTGTGCTATTGGTGGTAAAATATTTTGTTGTAAAATACCCATATGACCTTTGACCAGTCACCCCGTAATCCTAAAATTCTAAATCCTAAAAAAAATGGCAGTTTCCATGGTAACCGTATATCTCAAAATTGTCAAAATAGCCAAACTGTGTTATAATAATGTATAAAATAGCTTATTACACTCACAATAAACATAATTTTATACAAAGCTTGCTTTATCTTAGGGTTCTGTATAAAACAAACGATAATTGGAACATATTCCTTAAAAAAATAAGTTTTTATGTTTTTTAACTAAACAAAAAATGAGAAAAATAAACATGAATTCTGTAAAAAATTAAAGCTATCAAGAAATGTCTTTCATAGAATTTTCTACATTATTGATATATCACGTAACATTTGATGGTGGATTCAAAAATATAAATAAAATATATATGTTGACGTGTTAGTTTTTTGTAAACGGGCAGTTTCAATAATTACCGCATATGCCAACTGTCAAAATTACCACGGCCGCTTTCTTAAGAAATATCAGTGTTATACTAAATGTATTGTCAAATATACAACAAAAACATGTTGTAATAAAAATTTCTTTTTCTTTTGATGTTATATTAAGTAAATGATACTGAATATCTTTTTAAAACATATCTAGGGCCATATTATATTTTTCACTCGACTAACATTCTCGAACAGTAAGCAAGTATTCAGAAATTTACAAAGAAAATAATGAAATTCGGAACATTTCTTAGATATTAATTTTGTTTTTTATTCAACACTTTTAAAATAAATCATTTTAAACTTCTTTGCCCAGTTGTCTGCCAGTAATCAAGTCGCGGCGCACTTTCGTCACTATACCACAAGTGGGTGGGGTAACGCGCGCAGAATTATCATCAATGCTGTCGTACTAATGCTTGGAGAAATCTTTTATGTGATGTTGTCTAAACGACCTCTTATTCTTTTGAACCGATCTCCTTTTGAACATTTAGAAATATCTATTCTGTATTATTTACTCATTATTTGCTTATAGCCGAAATTTAAACACTTATCCGAATACTATTCAACTTGACCTTCATTTGAAGAGTAATTAACCGTGATTATCTTTCGTGGAAGCGCATAACGATGCGCACAGAAAACTACCGAAAACGTCTTTAATTGTGAAGGAACCTAAGCGTCTTCTGTTTGGGTAAAAATTATTGATAAAATTGCAAAGTTGGGAATTAAAAAAGCTGGTATAAGTTAAGATCTTTAGGAAAACTACATGATTTTAAAGATAATTTGATTGGGAAGAGGCCTTTTACATACATCTGTTGAATAAAGTAAAAACTAAGGCTGTGAAATATAAAACGTTCCATTTGAAGACAAAAAAAACAACAACACTAAAATATGTAGATAGTTAAATAATATTCAATCTGTAAGTATTATAGAATCAATGTTTTTTCTTTTAACCTTTTTTGCCAAGCATAACAAGTGTTTTTTGTATAAACCATAATACACCACCGGTCACAGTGGTGTTGTAGTTTGTTCATCAAATGCTGTAAACCATTTGCAAAAAACAATAGGAATGTCTGTGATTCGTCGGCAGTAAATGTATCTATAGTGTCTGCCTGATTACTCATAGCATAAACAAAAAAATAAAAAAAAACAGAAATTATAGAGTTGATAATGGCTCTCCCTGCTTCATACTAAATGATGTCGAAATAATTAGATAAACAGCCACTTTCTTTGACACATGATTTTACTTGCTCATACACCTTAAGCCATATACTATTTCTATATACGGGGTCAAACGCCTTTTTAAAATCGACAATAACTATTTACCTATTCACTTCCTGTTTGCAGACTTAGTTAAATTTTTAACATTAATGGTCAATTGTAGGAAATTTTCGTTAGAGTTTTCTCAGCAACTACTTATCAAGGCCTTTTGATATTTGGTATACAGTATCAAAACATGGTCTCTTATCGTGGAATTTGATTTCGGGTCTGTCGCTCATTGACTTCCTGTTTGGCGACTTAGTTAAATTTTCAACATTAATGGTCAATAGTATGAAATGTTCGTAACAGTTTTCTCAGCAACTACTTATCACAGCCTTTTGATATTTAATATACAGCATTACCATGTAGTCCCATACCTTGGGTTGGGATTTCATGTCTGTTGCTTTTCCACTCCCTGTTTGCCGACTTAGTTAAATTTTCGACATTAATGGTCAATGGTAGAACATTTTCGTAACAGTTTTCTCAGCAACTACTTATCACAGTCTTTTAATATTTGATATACAGCATTACAATGTAGTTCCATACCGTGGGATTGGATTTCAGGTCTGTTGCGTTTTCAATTCCTGTTTGCCGACTTAGTTAAATTTTCGACATTAATGGTCAATGGTAGGAAATTTTCGTAACAGTTTTCTCAGCAACTACTTATCCCAGTATTTTGATATTTGGTATACAGCATCAACACATAGTCCCATATTGTGGGATACGATTTCAGGTCTACAGCTCATCCACTACCTGTTTGTCGACTAAGTTAGATTTATGGCATTAATTGTCAATGGTAGGAAATTTTCGTAACAACTTACGCAGCAACTACTAATTACAGCCTTTTGATATTTGGTATACATCATTAACACATGGTCCCATACCGTGGGATTTTATTTCAGATCTGTAGCTCATCCACTTCTTGTTTGCCGACTTAGTTAAATTTTGACATAATTAATGATCAATAGTAAGAAATTTTTTAACAGTTTTCACAGCAACTTCTTACCACAGCCTCTTGATATGTGGTTCACAGCATTGACATGTGGTCCCATATTGTATGATTCTATTTCAGGTCTGATGCTCACCCATCTAGGGCCATATTATATTTTTCACTCGACTAACATTCTCGAACAGTAAGCAAGTATTCAGAAATTTACAAAGAAAATAATGAAATTCGGAACATTTCTTAGATATTAATTTTGTTTTTTATTCAACACTTTTAAAATAAATCATTTTAAACTTCTTTGCCCAGTTGTCTGCCAGTAATCAAGTCGCGGCGTACTTTCGTCACTATACCACAAGTGGGTGGGGTAACGCGCGCAGAATTATCATCAATGCTGTCGTACTAATGCTTGGAGAAATCTTTTATGTGATGTTGTCTAAACGACCTCTTATTCTTTTGAACCGATCTCCTTTTGAACATTTAGAAATATCTATTCTGTATTATTTACTCATTATTTGCTTATAGCCGAAATTTAAACACTTATCCGAATACTATTCAACTTGACCTTCATTTGAAGAGTAATTAACCGTGATTATCTTTCGTGGAAGCGCATAACGATGCGCACAGAAAACTACCGAAAACGTCTTTAATTGTGAAGGAACCTAAGCGTCTTCTGTTTGGGTAAAAATTATTGATAAAATTGCAAAGTTGGGAATTAAAAAAAGCTGGTATAAGTTAAGATCTTTAGGAAAACTATATGATTTTAAAGATAATTTCGATTGGGAAGAGGCCTTTTACATACATCTGTTGAATAAAGTAAAAACTAAGGCTGTGAAAGATAAAACGTTCCATTTGAAGACAAAAAAAAAAACAACTAAAATATGTAAATAATTAAATAATATTCAATCTGTAAGTATTATAGAATCAATGTTTTTTCTTTTAACATTTTTTTTGCCAAGCATAACAAGTGTTTTTTGTATAAACCATAATACACTACCGGGCACAGTGGTGTTGTAGTTTGTTCATAAAATGCTGTAAACCATTTGCAAAAAAACAATAGGAATGTCTGTGATTCGTCGGCAGTAAATCTATCTATAGTGTCTGCCTGATTACGCATAGCATAAAGAAACAAACCAAAAATACCCCAAGAAATTATAGAGATGATAATGGCTCTCCCTGCTTCATACTAAATGATGTCGAAATAATTAGATAAACAGCCACTTTCTTTGACACATGATTTTACTTGCTCATACACCTTAAGCCATATACTATTTCTATATACGGGGTCAAACGCCTTTTTAAAATCGACAATAACTATTTACCTATTCACTTCCTGTTTGCAGACTTAGTTAAATTTTTAACATTAATGGTCAATTGTAGGAAATTTTCGTTAGAGTTTTCTCAGCAACTACTTATCAAGGCCTTTTGATATTTGGTATACAGTATCAAAAACATGGTCTCTTATCGTGGAATTTGATTTCGGGTCTGTCGCTCATTGACTTCCTGATTGGCGACTTAGTTAAATTTTCAACATTAATGGTCAATAGTATGAAATGTTCGTAACAGTTTTCTCAGCAACTACTTATCACAGCCTTTTGATATTTAATATACAGCATTACCATGTAGTCCCATACCTTGGGTTGGGATTTCATGTCTGTTGCTTTTCCACTCCCTGTTTGCCGACTTAGTTAAATTTTCGACATTAATGGTCAATGGTAGAACATTTTCGTAACAGTTTTCTCAGCAACTACTTATCACAGTCTTTTAATATTTGATATACAGCATTACAATGTAGTTCCATACCGTGGGGTTGGATTTCAGGTATGTTGCTTTCCTCCTTCCTATTTGCCGACTTAGTTAAATTTTCGACATTAATGGTCAATGGTAGGAAATTTTCGTAACAGTTTTCTCAGCAACTACTTATCACAGTCTTTTGATATTTGGTATACAGCATGAACACATAGTCCCATACCGTAGGATAAGATTTCAGGTCTGCAGTTCATCCACTACTTGTTTGCCGACTAAGTTAGATTTATGGCATTAATGGTCAATGGTAGGAAACTTTCGTAACAACTTACGCAGCAACTACTAATTACAGTCTTTTGATATTTGGTATACATCATTAACACATAGTCCCATACCGTGGGATTTTATTTCAGATCTGTAGCTCATCCACTTCCTGTTTGCCGACTTAGTTAAATTTTGACATAATTAATGATCAATAGTAAGAAATTTTGTAACAGTTTTCACAGCAACTTCTTACCACAGCCTCTTGATATGTGGTTCACAGCATTGACATGTGGTCCCATATTGTATGATTCTATTTCAGGTCTGATGCTCACCCACTTGCGGTTTACCGACTAAGTTAAATTTTCAACATGTATGGTCAGTGGTAGAAACATTTTAAATAGCCTCATGATATTTTGTATACATATGCAACCCGGCCTTTTCTGTATTTGGCCCATTTTCCTTTTATGATATCTGTTCCTTTCATTCAGAAAATGAAATGTATTTTTCAAGAAATACATTCATGACTGACAGATGAATACGTAATTCGTGCGAACCGGCCACACCTCTAATAATTTTGGTTCCCTTTTCCAAATGCAAAATTATACAAAGCTAAGATCGGAACCAACGTCAAAATAGTCCGCCACTTCCATATATGGTACCGTATTTGTCACTAACATAATACGGAAAACATTAGGGAAAACATTTATAGGTATATAATAAAAACATAGAGTTAGTGAGCGTTACATTATATGTGCGTCCATGAAAAATTACACATTTTAACTGCAAACCAATCTTATTATGGTTATGTGATAAATATAATATTAATTTCGTGAAGATCCAGTAATGAATTCATTGAACTCCTTGAATAAAAATTTCTATTCGCGCCAGAGGCTCGCATATGAAGATTTTATTTAACAAGTTCAATAAATGGGCTGATGTGTAAGTGAACAATTGGCTACTCTATATGTATGACAAAGGGCTAATATGTTGGTATGACAACTGGCTAATCTGTAGTGATGATATTGGGATAATCTGTAGATATGACAATGGGACAATATGTATGTATGACAATGGGATAATTTGTAGATATGACAATGAGATAATCTGTAGATATGACAATGGGACAATATGTATTTATGACAATGTGATAATACGTATGTATGACAATGGGACAATATGTATGTATGACAATGGGATAATTTGTAGATATGACAATGGGATAATATGTATGTATGACAATGGGATAATTTGTAGATATGACAATGGGATAATATGTATATATGACAATGAGATAATCTGTAGATATGACAATGAGATAATCTGTAGATATGACAATGGGACAATATGTATGTATGACAATGGGATAATTTGTAGATATGACAATGGGATAATATGTATATATGACAATGAGATAATCTGTAGATATGACAATGGGATAATATGTATGTATGGCAATGGGATAATATGTATGTATGGCAATGAGATAATCTGTAGATATAACAATGAGATAATCTGTAGATATAACAATGGGATAATCTAAAGGCTTCACAATTGGATAGTCTGTATGTGTGACAATTGGCTAATCTTTAGGTGTGGCAATGAACTAATCTGTAGATATATAAATGGGATAATCTGTAGGTATGGCAATGGGATAATCTATATGTATTGCAATTAGCTTATATGTAGGTATGGCAAAATGGCTTGCAACATTTACTGTAGCTGATTATGTTGTATTCAACATAGTTATCCGTAGATTGGGCCCGGGCGGTCATTGTAAGCGACATTCTAACTGATAGAATGAAAAAATAATCTATATATAATTACCCGATTATTAACATAGCAATCCACGACTGGAATACTGTAAAATTGACATTTTTGAACGAAAAAAAATCAAAAGAACGAGTTAATTAGATTATAGATTTTAATAACTTACTACAGTCCTGTTCATCTTCTCCTCCAGGACATTCATTTTGTCCGTCACAAAGAAATCGTTGTTCAATACAATAACTTCCTGGACATTTGACTGTATTTGCTGGACAAGTGAAATTTTCTGAAAATCAAATGCTTTTTCAATGACTCGGACAATATAGAGCGATTCATTGTAAATTACTAAAATATATATCATTTTCTTCAGTGGTGAATGACTGAGAATGATTTGTGATGTCACTCTGTTTTACTTTTTAAGTAGAATAAAATAATAAAGAATTCGAGACATAAGCCATGTAGCATCATACTAGCATGTATGTTCATCGTTTGAGTAGCTATAGTCTCTCATGTTTAACAGTATTTTATACATGTAGTTATTTCAAATGAATAATCCAATTATATTCTTGGTTTGATACAAAACAGAATCGTTGTTCAATTTTCTTATTAGATGACGGCAAAAGAGATTACAACTTAATGAATATTAAATTGAATAAATAACCGCCATATGAACACATCTGCGGATGTTTTAAAATTCTTAATTTTACCAGTTCATATAAAATGTCGAATTCTGCTTAAGTCGCTGATAGGGGGCGTGGACGGTAATTTGCAATTGACAGTACCGTCCATGACCAGGCTTAATCAAACTGAGCGTGCAACATTTTCAATTTTGCCGTGTTGGGATTTCTTTAGGGATTCTTATTTATCTCTATTTTATTCATATACAACCGTTGTTTTTTATTTCCAGCAAAGGAGAAGCTGACATCATCAACAAAAAGTTGATAATTTATTGCAATATTATGGTGTTTATTATGAACATTATTATATTCAATATTAAATTAAAAAAAAGCAAAATTAAAAACATAGATTTTTTTTTCAAGTAAGCATTGACAGCTATATAAAACCGGTCAATATGTTTTCTTTCAATAGAGATTATACAACTGGTTAAATTGAGTTTGATTTACTTAACGCCAATTGTGTAATTTGTTTTGTGTTTTCCATTCATTTTTAAAAGCAACTTTTCTTTTATCCAGCACGCTCCCAGCCAGATGTTAGAATAAAAAATATTAAATAATAATATCTTAATACAGTATCAGTTATGTTAAAGAGAAATTCCATCGTTACTGAACTCTTAATTCATGTAATTCAAGAAGAAAAGTTTACCAAAATCTTCAATGAAACGCGATTCTTTTTGCTCAAGCTACTGCGTTACTTACATAACTGCCGATATAAATACTGTAATTGCTTTGAATGGAATTGTAAAAAAAATATTGTTTATTTTATTTTTCTGTTAGATAATTTAATTGATTTACTATGCTGAATATCGTTTGATATTTTATAAAACTTTTATCTTGATGACGTTTAAAGATTCGATACGTGTGTATCTTCCACGTGTCTTTTAGTTTTAATACCTTGGATTTATCACTTAGGTCATCTTTAATAATTTGCTTAAAATATTAATACATAGACAGATAGATAGGAAATGTATAAGCCGATTTATCACTAAAGGATAATAAGGAAGTAGATTGCTAAGACAAGAGCACACGATACGTATAAGAAGCTCATAAGCATTTGAATGGTCGTGGTGCTATGTAGTCTAGGTCATCTGGTACAGGTGTCTAGTTGTGACACCATAAAGCGATTTAATTTAAAAGTTATTGATTCGGTCAGGGTTGGTATGGCTATGGAATAGAATATTTCGCTCGTATACGGATGATACTTCCTAAAGGCGTTCTCTGGCAGATGTCAATATTAAATTTAAATTGAAACAAGATGAGTAAATCTTGTAATTATTTCTTTTAGAGTTTTTAGATATTATAATAGTCTACAACAGTCCAAGTTAAAAAATGCTTTGTTTCATTTGAAATTGTGTTAAAATATTAACAAATTGTAAAATGAAATATGTGTTAAGTATAGAGAAGAGTTTTAATTGTCACACAAGTGATTGAAAAATACCGGGTTCCGGAACGCCTGGAATCCGAGATAGTTAATGTGAATGCTGGTATAGCTCTGCTCATTTTCAACCTCACTTTAAATCAATATATTTTTATGATGTAATAAAAATCATTTATGTTACACCTCAAAAATGTAACCAATAAACTGTCAGCGTTTGCACCATGTGATGTTCTAATATCAATCATTCTTATATCTAATCTTATCAACTGAATCTCATTTTAATTTTAAGAGTCAAACCAGATTGTATTAAATATTAATGCATAGATAGATAGTTTCA
Source organism: Ruditapes philippinarum (assembly GCF_026571515.1). NCBI lineage: Eukaryota > Metazoa > Mollusca > Bivalvia > Venerida > Veneridae > Ruditapes > Ruditapes philippinarum. Next base: position 36,614 of record NW_026851648.1, read on the forward strand.
TTCTGGTAAAAAATACATGTCATAAAACAACTACAAATTCAATGTCAACATCAAGAGATACATGTAAACATGAAAGTGCATGTGTTGATGCCATATATTCAATACCAAGGATGACACAAAAAGAAGGCATAAGCCGACTTATTTCCATTGTGGTCCTTAGAATTGATCATATGACACCAGAAAGGCAAAATATTTACTAATTATTAAGTATTGCACAAAAATTATTCAATCACAATTTCTTTTATCAATTATTGCACATAACTATTTCCATCACAAAATTTATCACACATGTATTATAATCATAATTATTATGAAAGATATGTTCGACAATGACTAGGTACTACTAAAATATGCACTTAACATAAAAAATATATAAATAAAAACTAGGTAAGATGACTAGTTTAAAATGACTAAACAGATATTGATTGCATAAAATGTTCCTTAAGAGATTTTTTAAAATTATCACGACTTGTTATGAACCTAAGATGTGTTGGTAACCTGTTCCATTCCTGACAACCATTAAATACAAATGTTTTCTTACCGAAACCCTTAACTCTTGGAATAGAATAATTTGTTACTATCTCTAAATCGAGTGGAGTAAGAGTGTACCTCATTTGCAATTTGAAAATGCTCATTTAAATAATTAGGTGCACTATTGTTTATGTATCTTATGTACATGACAAGAATAAAGGAAATTTACCCTCAGATAGACTGGTAACCAACCTACTTCCTCAAAATGAGCCTTCCCTAAATAAGTACGGGGACTGAGATTAAGTATAAACCTCACCAACTTATTCTGTGTGGCCTGAAGTCTATTTTTTTAGATTTTGACTCAACCCTAAATACCAGGAGGCACACGCATAATCAAAATGACATTGTATTAATAAAGAAACTAAAAGCTGTTAGTTATACCTATTTAAAAATGAACTTTTTTCTATATTAAAACTTAAGTTTTGCATTGGCCTTCTTAATTACCTGGCTGGCTATAGACTCACCAGATAGACATTGATCTAGGTCAGCATCTAAGTATTTAACAGATTTGGTGGATGTTATTGTAATACCATTACATACAATATTTAGTTGATCACATGACCTAAGTCTTGGTTTAGACGCAAATAAAATAGACTCTGTCTTTCCAAGATGTAAGGAAAGTTTATTATCAGTGAGCCACTTACTCACACTGCTGAGATCATAAGTAAGCAGAGAGGTAATATACTGGATATCTTTACCTGATAATAAAATACCTGAGTCATCAGCATACAGAAGCAATCTATTACGAACCACAGCCTCCATATCATTAACATAAATGATGAATAGGAGAGGGCCAAGGATCGAACCTTGGGGGTACCCCACAAGTCACATTGGCGCTAGATGAAAGTACACCGGAGACATTGACCATTTGTATACGGCTAGATAAGTAAGACCTAAACCAGTGAATAACATCACTAGATAACCCCATGGCATCAAGTTTCATGAGTAAAATATTATGATCGACAGTGTCGAACGCCTTTTGTAAATCTAAAAGGACCATACCAACTTAATTACCTTTATCCATTTCAAATTTAATGAAATCTGTAAGGTGTAAAAATCAAGTGTCAGTAGAAGATCTATCTCTTAAACCAGACTGATGGGTATATAGAAGGTTTTTCTCTGATAAGTAACTCTCTACTTGGTCATAAATAATTCTCTCAAGGACACTACACTTAAAATAGACACTGGTCGATAATTACCAGGTTCAGTCTTATCATTTTTATATACAATGGAACAACACGGGCAAACTTGAGATCATCTGGAACAATACCAGTAATAATGGACAAATTAAGTATATGAGTAAGGGGTTCAGCAATGTTGTGAACACTATCCTTTATAAATCGCGCAAGTATACCATCCAAGCCTGTAGCTTAATTGACCCCTAGTTTATTTTAGTACTTAATTACAGTTCCCTTAGTAACAACAGATAAAGAAAAACTGTTACATACAACACCCTTTTTACTATAAAAATATAATAGAAAGTTTCTTCCAAAATTATTCATACTAGTAGGAAGTTTTTCAACTAACTTTTGAGCAACAGTCGTAAAAAATTCATTAAATTTTTCAGCAACACAAAATTTATCAAAACATATACTATTATTGATGTTTAAACCTATATTTGAAGACGAAGAGTCTTTTTTTGATGGTACACCTAAACCTTTTAATATTTTCTAAACTTTTTCGCATATCATACTCATATAGCCTCGTTTTAATTTATGAGTTCAAAACATCATCTTCATCTAGCATCGTGATCATTTAAGTGTGAAAAATCATATGAAATCCTTTTTGCAGTTGAAGAAACACAAATTTGTTAAAACGTTAAAAAATGATTGTATGATATAATGATGCGATTAAATATTGTAGAGATTAATATTGATTCTATTGGACTTGTGCTGCAAAACCTATATCAGACTCGGCTAGTGCCGTCCAATATAATTCTCAAAGCTGTGTACTCGTCCAATAGAACTTAATAATGTACTACAATCATATATTATTATACAATTATTGACTAGTATGCGATTGAATATGATGTGATATTCACCAGCAGATGACATATTGACGGGGGCGATAGCCGAAGTCAATATGACTTTCTGTCGGTGAATGTCACATCATATTCAATGGTTCTCTAGAGAATAATTGTTTTACTATATGAATAGGCTAAGAATTAAAAAAAAGTCACAAAAAGTACAATTTTATAAACATGTAAAAAATGCCTCGTTGAAGCGCGGGAAAAAGACGCACGTGTTAGGTTTGCAGCGACTTCACGAACCCTGCACATACAAAAATAATTCAAGTTTACAATAATCATTGCGGTATAGCCTTTAAGTATTATAATAATGTGATGATATTGTAATCGAGAAATATGTCATAAAGATCAAAACGCAACAATTATTTTTTAATAAACACGCGTAATTAACAGTCAACTGTGTATGATCATTGATTGTGAGTCTCAACCTATTTTTAGACAAAGAAAATCCAATTCAGCCAGTGAATACGATACAACACCAAGTAATATGATTTTGCCTCTGTGTTATGTTTGGACCCAATGATGACTGCGGCTTTTTTGATTCACTAGAATTTCTACTTATTATTGCGCTCCCATATATTATTATCTGCTCTCGCTGTACTCACATGGCGATATAAGTTTTTATTATAAGATAAAATAACAAAGATAGTGGACTCTCCTCTCGAAGTAGGTTATTTTGTTTTCAGCTATTTTTTATTCTACATGTTAAATGTCGTATCTAGCCTACTTGTGAGTTAGTACTGTGAGTATAGGAGTGTTCGTATGTATGGTATGTGTTCTTATAAAATAAGTGATGTGATTCAATTACAAAGCAAAAAAAATCCTCTGAGTTTTGTGCAAACTCGCTTTTTAGATTAAGGATATAAGGAATCATTAATGTGTCACTAACCTAATAGACGTATTCTTTTTTATGGTGCGTGCGTGTCTTTTGCTATTAGCTAAATTTAACCAATATTACGGCTAAATTCGATGATAATAATGTTATAATGGAGTTAATGTGTCGTGTATTTCGTTGCACCTAAAAATCTCGCCATTTACTCTCTCACTCCAGGACAGTACAAGTCCAAGTGATATCCCGCAACTTAACTTAGACATTTTTCTTCGATATATTATCGACTCTCTCTCGCCCTCCCTCATATTACAGATTAAGTGACGTATGGTACGATAGACATAGGCGTAATAAATAGTTATGTTTTTTTCATCCATCATGTGATACCTCTGACATCGTAATTGCGTTTGTCAGCATGGAGCTCTCAAAAAGGTGCACACCTAGAATTTTTTTTTTATATGATCTCAGCATATTCAAAGACAATCTAACTAGGTGTAAATATGTGTATTATGTAAATGCTCTGTTAAATATCCTTCAAATAACTACCTGCCATACTTGTATGAAATCGACAGTGTTTTACTTGTTCTATATAGATTTGTCTAGCTATTGGGAGAGTAGAAAATAGTGTCTGATGTGAGTGCATCGGATAGCAAGTTAGTGTGTTAAAAAAAAGTTTTACGTCAGACATCACAATATGACATCAAAAAAGTGTCAATATACTGGAAGTGTTATAAGCTGGTGTAGTTGCATACAAAATCCTTCATTTTTATGTTTTTTTATCTATTATCAGTTCAAACGCTCTGTCTAAGTGCATTGACTCGTACTAATACTTCGCATCTTCATGTGGATTATAATGTGACATCTGCTTAATAAGTGGATAAGGTACTTTTTGACAAAAAATCCTTTCAATTATGATGATAGTTTGTAATTAAAATCTATTTTGTTGTAAATTTGTAGATACAATTACTCAATTAAAAGATATAGCTTGATATTTTATCTATATGAATAATGAAAGCAAACGAAATCCCGGAAGTATTACTTGATTGATTTACTTGTTTCAAATTAGGTAGAAAAATCGATTTAATCGTGGCTGTGAAAAATATATTAAGTATAATTTACAGATGTCAAGTTACACAAAATTCAATACTTAGACAAATAATCATTTGTTACTTCGCATATGGTGTAAATGTATTCTCCAAAGATCATGATCCAGATCAGATTGTAAACCGCTGGCATTCTCACAGATCACTCATAATTACACATGCATCGCATACGCCGCGATTGTTTGCTTTTGTTGGTCTATCTTATTTTTACAGCAAATTGAATCTTGTAAGAACTATCTTCCTTAGCTTTTCTACATCTGCTATTCTTAAATAAATATAATCATTTTTTATTGCCCTATAATTTTATCAAACTATTTATTTATACAAATGATCAGTTATATTTAATACAAATATACAACAATCTCTTGGCATAGTTAACTTACAATTGTGTCTTCAGATCTGTAAATCGTGTGTTTTTTGCTACTCTCTATTTGAAATGTATATTACTTATGTCTCAGTATATTTCTGGCATATAGATATAACAACTATTTTTTTTGTGATCAAATGTTTCGAGATTATTATTATGAATCTCTAAATGCAATATTCGTCGAGAGGCTAGATTTATGATGCAGACGTGTCTATTCCGTTGTGTATGTTAAAAAAATGCTATAATTGAAATTTTTATATCTCTGGAACGACATATATGTGAAGTTAAAAATTGTCTCTCTTGAATACGAGATTATAAGTCTGCTAAAACATGCTATCTAAATATGTTTAGAACTTTCCATACCGTAAGTAGCAATAAGAAGTCAGATTGTGGACATCATTAAGGGTCTTGTCTTGAAATGACGCAATTGCAAATTCCGTTTAAAGTCGTAAATGGTATTGGTATCAACGTTTTGTGCTAAATATGGGCTTATGTTCCAGTCAATTTCAGTTCCATCGCATATTGTCCCCTCAATAAATCTATATATGGAATTTTGATTGTTACAATATCATTCTTCATAAATCATACGTTTTATGTCGTGATTTTGTTGGCCAAGAAATCTTTAAATTGAGTCTATGTACTTCATATAAACTTTAGAATTTGCATTCGATGTATCAGTGTGGGAGATACGACATTTTTCTTCGTTCAATATCCATTGTATAGTTTTTGGATTATCTTGTTTATTCACTTTGTGGTATTTGAATAATGAATTTTGACTGATGCTTTTCAATTGTCATGCTTATTTACTCTATTGTCGTTTTGTCGTGCATTTTGTGGTCACAAAATATAATTTGTTGAAAAAAATAGAACACTACATTTTATTACAGTAATATTTTTTACTAAGAACTATAAATAAATTATCAAATTCAATGTTAGTTAAAATATGCTGCATTTCAAAAATATTATATACATAAAAGATACATTATAATCAATTTATGTATTTGAAGTATCTGGGAATTCCTATACATATCCTTTTTCACACGGCATTTGAATTTGGATATCGAAACACTATAGGTAAACATAACATGAATGTGTACTGTCAGTCTTTAAAAGGAGTGACCAGATCAACTTGGATGCAGATCCCAAGAAATAGTTTTAACATAGATAAAGATTTTAATCCAATTACACTCATTAAATGTGAAGGTCCTACATTTCAATAAATTTATACAATTACAGTTAACAATGAGCTTTGCATATCTTTACTTTGTTACCATATTTTTTAAATATCAAAGTGACATATTTGTCAAATTTAAAGAATATAAACAGTATTTCTGTTTTGACCAAACATGTAGATTCTGTCAACTAAAGAGATGAATACATATTTATAAAACGCATATTTGATGTAATATTAATACAAATTTTTTTTGGGTAAATTCATTTGAACACTTACCCGGATTTTTCTTCTGTGCAGTTACAAAACGGATATGCAAAGTTATCATTAAAATTGTCAACAACAGCTGCTTCACGATATTTAAGTTGACAATACGTTTTTTCCTGAAACAAACATATTACTTTAGTTCATATTTCAACTATTTCTTACATGTTTTTATTTTATTTTCATCAATTCAGTTGTGATAGGAATGACATTTCATTAGTCTAAGAATAAGTACGCAATGGGCATACCGAAGTTTTATTACATTTTATAAATAGTTGTTGGACAAAAAAGATAATCAAATATATATATAAAAACAACATCAATAGCCACTCTTAAAACAAGTGTTATCGCTTATAAAACATATACCACGCCACATATAATGCACTGCTCATAAACAGTCCTTATTTATACACATATTGAATTCATAAAGCATATAAAAGTGAAAACATAATTGCTTTCAGGAGAGATAAAAGTAACACAAAATGTGCTACTATTTGAACAAGAAGTCCATGGGTCTTAATGGTCACCTGGATTTTATACAAAAAGCTTATGTGAATTAATTGTTTGTTTTCTTTTTTGTGTAAATAACTTAAATACGTTTATTAAAAAATCAAACATCACATAAATATTTTAATTCCAATACATTGTCTTTATATAATATTATGTTTAATATTATTTTGTGCAACTGATATTCTATTCCTAGGGCCTAAACCTAAAACCAAAGGGGTCATGCATTCCAAATTGCTTTAGAAATTTAAGTGTTCTTAAGCAAAATTTGAACACAACCTATAATTCATAAAGTATCAACTGTGTAAAAAATAATTCTTAACTATTCTTATCCTCCAAAAACATTTTTTTCTATTTAAGGTAGCGGCGATATTTGATACCTTGTGGTACAAAAGTTAAATTTTATTCGTGTTCTTATAAACAATGCATAATTTTAATTTATCTGAGTAAACAATCAGTGTAGTTAGACGCTTGCTATTTACATGGAATATCTTGCTGGTAGTTTAATTCAGTTGGGTTAGGTATAACCCGAAAGACGCTCATTAGAAACTGTATAATAAAGCAATTTGTTTGTTACCGATTAACATGAACTTTAAACTTCTACTTTACACCGTTCTGGTGTCTCTACAGTCAAAAGAAACTGAAAACACTAGTGACAGCGATAATTTAACATCACTCAATATCGGAGAAACATTTTCTACCAACATAAATTTTGTGTTTGCTTCAAATGGCAATTTTACAGACATTTTTCATGAAGTACATTTTCACCTGCAACATACATGTAGAAATAAATTTCTACGACCTAGGAATACTCTTAGGTTCCTTATACTTCTGGCTGGAGATATACAGGTCAACCCCGGACCTATTCGTAATCCTTGTTTCAAATGTTGTAGACCTATTGCCTCCACTCATCGGAATGTGAAGTGTGTCACTTGTAATCATAAATGGCACATAAAATGTCAACAGATTTCACCAAGAGAATTTACATCCCTGTATAGCAATCTTGAATCATGGATGTGTAATGCTTGTTCTAAGTTATCTCTATCAAAGGAAATTCCTTCGGCTGATGAGATTCATAATTCTTCAAACAATCATGTTATCAACAGTAAAGGAGTCAACAGTTCAAATCTTGAAAGTAACCAACAACATCAGAATGTTTCTTCTACAATCAGGGATTCTTGTGAAAATATAAATTGCTTTGAACGTAAAGGCCTTCATTTTATTCATTTTAATGTGTGCTCTATTTTACCAAAAATGTCGGAACTTAGGCAAATAGGAACAAAGTTTAAATTTTCTGCAATAGCTATAACAGAGTCATGGCTTGATAACAGTGTAACAGACAACGAAGTGATAATACAAGGCTACAATGTGATAGGGAAGGATAGGAATCGTTCTGGAGGGGGAATGTGTCTCTACATACATGAAGATTTGGCATTCACCGAGAGACAAGACCTCGAAACTGAACACTTAGAAATTGTATGGGCTGACTTATTACTTCCTAAAACTAAACCAATTTTAATAAATTCATGTTATAGACTTCCAAAACAATCTTATGTTGACTTTTTAGATATGTTTGAAACAGTTTTGTCCAAAATAAGATCGGACACTGAATGTTTTTTCTTGGGTGATCTAAATATTGATTGGTTGGAAAAAACATCTTCTGTATTTATGAAATATGAATGTGTTCTTAAAATCTTTAATTTAACACAGATTATAAAAGAACCTACTAGAATTACATTAAATACAAAAACGTTAATAGATCATATATTATGTAGTCATTCTGATAAGGTTTTTCAGTCAGGTACTTTACCTATTGGTCTTAGCGACCACCTGCCTGTATATTGTACAAGAAAATTACAAAAAGGCACTTTTAATAAACACAAAAATATTATTATTAGATCAATGAAAAACTACTCTGCTGAAAATTTTATACACAATCTTAAACTTTGTGACTGGTCGAGTATGTTTACGGCCAAATCTGTCGATGAGTCATGGCTCCTTTTTAAAGATATGTTTTTATCAGTTTTAAATGTAGTGGCTCCTGTAAAAGAAGTAAGACTTAAACAAAGGAGTGAACCTTGGTTAGACTCTAACATATTAGAATTAATTAATATGAGAGATTATTTTTTACAAGAATTTAGAAAACATAATCAGAAAGATATGTATAATAAATACTGTCTTTATAGATACTTAATACAGAGACAGATAAAAAGCTAAGTCTGGATACATCTCAAATCAATTACAAGAAAATAAATATAATCCAAAGAAATTATGGCTTCAATTAAAAGACCTTGGTTACAGTAAAAAAACCAAATCTTCACAAAATATTGTTCTTAACATAGATGATGAAAATTGTTTTGAACCAACAAAAATGACATCTTGTGTAGAAAGTTACAAAAATGGGTATGGAGTCAGTAGAATGGTTTCAATCTTATTTAACTGGTCGTAGTCAAATTGTAAATGTAAATAATACTATGTCTGAAGCTATGAGTATTACATGTGGTGTTCCTCAGGGAAGTATGTTGGGTCCTCTATTGTTTCTATGTTATGTCAATGATATAAGTATTAGTATTAGCAAAACATGTAAGCTTATTCTTTATGCAGATGATAGTGCAATTTTATATTCACATAAAGATCCAGATGTTATTTGTAATGTTCTGGGTAAGGAACTAGAAAATTGTAGTAAATGACTTGTTGATAATAAGCTATCATTACATCTTGGTAAAACAGAATGTATTGTTTTTAGTTCTAAGAGGAAATTGTCAAAACTAGAGCAGTTAAAAATACACTGTAATAATCACACCATACAATCGAAGCCATCAGTAAAGTATCTCGGTTCTATCTTGGATAATGATCTCTCAGCCACTTCTATTGTTGATAATATAGTACAAAAAGTAAACTCTCGATTAAAATTTTTGTATAGACAAGGCAACAGTTTGAATATGGAGCTACTAAAACTTTTATGAAACTCTTTAATACAGTGTCACTTCGATTATGCCAGCTCATCTTGGTATAGTGGCCTTACTAAACAACTTAAACATAAACTTCAAGTAGCACAAAACAAAGTTGTTCGTTAAATTCATGGTTAAACTACAATTACTACTAGATTAATTACAATATTCCATTCATTACTATAACTCTTGTCTAACAGCCATATTTTTCTTTTTTTAAGGAACGGTGATCTTGACCTAAGGGGTTCTGAATGCAATACAAAGCCAGGCCTTTATTTACGCTTGCTAAATACAAAGTATGATTACAATATCACATTACTTATACTAGTTATTGTCCAGAAACTATTTCCCTTATTTCAGTTACAGTCATCTTGATCTTGACCCAAGAAGGATTCAAATGCAATACTAACCTATGTTGCTAAATGCCAAGTTTGATTACAATATTTCATGCTTAAATCTAGCTATAGCCCGGAAACCATTTTTCTTTCAGAAACGGCGATCTTGACCTACACCGCAATTGGTCCAAAGGCAAAACCAACTCAGGCCTTGATTTGAACTTAATTAATACCAAGTTTGATTAAAAAATCTCATTTTTGAATCTAGTTATTTTCCGGCAACCAGTTGTCTATCCTCAGAAACGGTAACCTTGATCTTGATCCCTCGGAACAAAATACAATACCAACGTATATCTAGATAAAAGATTACTAAATACTTAATTTGGTTACAATATCTCATTCCTAACTATAGTCATTGTCCGGAAACCATTTTTCTATTTTGAGTAACACTGACCTTGACCTTATACTCAGGGGAACCAAAAACAATACAAACCGGGGTTTCTACACAAGGTTGCTATACAGACGGTTTGATAACAATGTCACATTCCAAATTTTAATTATCGTCCGGAAACAATGAAGGAGACCGATCTACCGACGAATGGACCCACCAACAAGTTGATTCCTATATAGCCCCCTTAGTTTTGTTTGTGGGATATAAATATGCAAACGGCTTAACTGTCTCATTGTTATGAAGTTATAAAAGAACACATTTTCTTTAAATATTTTTACAATATACACCCAAGCTAGCCCCATCCTGTGACCTGACTTAGACACCGGGAGCCATAGATGTCACAGTTTTGAAAGAGGAACTCTTCCTCATACATCTATTTACTTGTAATCAGAAGCAGAGGAGAAGATTTTCAAAGATTTAATGTATTTTTACTACAGAATCATTAGTGGTCCCAGCAAAAAACAACAACACTAGTCTAAACAAACAAACAAAAAATCAACAACAACAGACTTCCGAACCTCGAATCCCTGGGGTCGTGGAATACACCATTTTGGAAAAATCACCCTTTCTCATAATTAAATATGCATTTACTGTGTTTCCTAAATAACAAGGAGCAGAGAAGGCGATTTTTTATTTACTTTTAAAGAAATAATGTACTTTCACTGTATATTCAAGAGGGCCCCGCCCTAGCACCAGAGACCCTGACCCTGAGGTCATGAATTTCAAAATGTTTCTAGAAGGCTCAATGATTATTACAATCATTTTAACAGTTTGACTGAAGATTTTAAAAGACTGCATTATTTTTATGATCTAAGCGTCAAACGTCAGAGCCCAGATGACAGGACTCTTGAATTTCACAATTTTTGTTCACCTTCATCCATAAATGCTTTTTGCCAAGATTGGTTTCAATTGATTCAGTGGCTTCAGAGAAGAAGGTTTAGATATTAAAATGTTAACGCATAACGCACGACGCACGACGCCGGACAAAAACGGATAGCAATAGGTCACCTGAGTATAATCGAGTTCGCTTAAAATATCTTTTGGTTTATATTTATATCAACACTGCCTCATAATACAAACTCAATACAGAGATTAACAACACTTTATTTGGGGCTTGTTTATTTAACATATTTGCGTATCTAATTATTCTGAGTAATAAAGATATATTACAATATAAAATCTATCAGATGCGAATAAACGGTGGTCAGAACTTGAAGAAACAAAGTTTAAGAACAACTTCCAATTGATAACATCTCAAATAAATGCAGTAGAAAGGGTGAAGAATGATGTTATATTAGACAAAAATTACAACCCAAGCTAGACAAATAATTATCAAGTCTTTGTTTATGTATTTTGATTGTTTGCAGTTAGACATATGTCTTTATGTTAAATACGATATTATTTAATTCGGAAGTGTGATTAGAGACTCAAATGTTGATTTTAATTGTGATGTATTGTCTGATACTATTTTTTCTATAACGTTGACATTTGGTATTGAGAGCAAAACGATTGTACAAATATATACAGTTCCGAGTGCATAGACGAGGATCAGACCTTAACAGTAATCAAATACTTAAGGTCTTCCTGCAAAATTGAATTAATTTGTCCTGTTTAAAGTCATATCACTTAAGCAAGTGTTTTTTCTCAAAACCACAGACCTGGGGATAACATAGAGATTGATAGCTCATGCCAACTTCAACTTACCCGAAAAAAACATGAATAACCGTTCTTCTGAAAGCCATCCATCTCAGATGGAGAATGAAATGAACTAATTTTTCTTTGCGATTCCTTTCCTATTGGTTTAAAGTCAAAACTGATACCCCAAACTGAAAAAAGAAATTATATTTTGAATATCATTTTGTACTCGATATGTTTTCTCCTTTGTTAAACCTGACGGATATAATTTACTTCATTTCAACTATTAACCAACCCAAGAAGTGTGTTTCTGTCAGTTGTGATACGCCGAACTAGGAATGTATAACACATGCTCTGTCTCTGTGGATCTAAATGACGTTAAAAACCTTAAAAGTTAAATGCAATCAGTTGTAAAAGTTCATTTAGATAAAAAATATTGTGCATAAGACCTGCTTACTTCAAAGAAAGAAATGAATGAAGTCCGATACTACATTTATAGAAATAAAGGCTAGTGAAAAAGGTGGTCATTAAGTTTCATAGCATACTGAATGGTGCTATAAAACAGGTTTTCTATTCTATATCGAAATGTTTGAGGTTGATGCAGAACGTTTGTGTTATATTCAGTTTTTTAGTAGATATATCATATATGTCAAGAAAGAACAGTAGATTTTTTGTTCATGGTTGAATGAGATGGGATTCGTATTGTCTTGAAGATCAATGGCCAGTTGGATCATATTCGTGACGTGCTTTTTTCTATTGGCTATGGAGTTAGGTAAATGTTTGTCAGGAACGTATCTAAGGCGTAAGAAACCTAGATTTTTCACAATTGTTGGTTATTTCTTTTTGAAATGTGATAGAAAAGAGACTATTAACATTCATTTAACAAAATATTATAGAGTTGAAAGAAACTTGATATTAAGTGTTGAAAATTGAGGGCCACTCAAGTCGATGCTAGGGGACTATATTTAACTTGTGGTATTTTTCTTGTCCTACGGGATCATTGTTGTCAGCCCTATTAAGTGTTGAGGATTGAGTACCGCTAACGCCGGTGCTTGGAGGTGTAAGGGGTGTTGCACTTCCGAGGATCACTTTGTTTCCAGATTTTTATGATTCACAATAAGTGTCAAGTGCCGTGTCGCAGCTGTAAAAGTTACCCCGTACTTCACTTAAGTGTTGATATATTTTTCTTGTGATTAATGCTTCCTAGGGCTCACTTTGTTTCAAGATTTTGATATAAATAATTGCTTTAAATTGTTTTTTACAAAATGATATGATTTAAAACGGCCAACAAAAATATCGTTTTGTATCTATGACCCATTATTAGTCTCGAAGATTTTTGATAATTTAATACCGTATTTTAACACTTTAATACCGTATTTTACACTGTCTTGAATTGATACGTTTTAAAACTGAATTCAGAGTAAAGATGCTTCGTGTTTTTTTACTATTTACTTATAAAATACATAACAAGTAATCGTTTGACCTGATAAATTGGATATTGCCGAGATTATTTTCTTTTACAAATTTGTGTACGAACATGCTAAAACCGAGCTTGCTTAATTTCTAATTTTGCCGTGTTTGTCTTTCTTTAAATTCTATGTTTTTTCTCTATTTTATTGCCTCATCAGTGTTATTTGTACCGTGTGGCAGCTATAAAATGTGTCCCCCGTATAGTTATTCAAAGTTGTTATATTTTCGATCTTTGAATAGCGTTTAGCATGACATTATTGTGAGTGCATGTTTTTTTTACGTTAGTTCTTTCCAGTTTCGTGTTTTTCTAGTAGGTTGTTTCAAGTATTCATCACTTGAATACTGTTTCATCACAAGGAAATTCCATAACGACCGCGCTAGTTATTGTTTAATACCGTGACAGGACGGCTTAAGTCAATGCCGTATGGAAAACTAACTAAAGATTGTACCAAACATCTGACACGAATGTTCTTATCTTGTGTTATTTCCTTTTTTTATTTGAAAAAGAAAAAGCATACTTTTAGAAACAAAAACTTTACGTGCTGTCTTTTCTATGCGATTTGCAAAAATATTTCTACTTGCTGTGGTTGTCAACTGTTTTGTTTATTTTTTGGCAAAGAAGTGTGCTATATTATAATTTTAATACAAATGTTAAAACTGTTACTTTATAGGGTTAACGCACGTTTTTTCGTGTTATAACGTCTGCAGTGTGCTGAGGAACGGTTGTTGCCCGAGTCCGATAGGGCAAGGGTTCCAACAGTTCCGAGGGACTCTGCAGACTTTTTAACACGAAATAAACGTGCGTTGACGCTATTAAATTAGAAAAAAAAAGATTCATGATGTATATTTAATACAAAACACATACGATGTAAGGTATGTATCCAATTCTACATGTTTTACGTATGCGTTTTATTTTACTGGGCCCAACTACTTGGGAAATTCAAATGCTCAGAACCGTGCGAAAATTCGAATTCTTATTAATTTAACAAATCTATCATTGGAGAATTTATTAACTCAAGAAATTTAACACAAAAACCCATTTAATTACTCTGCCCAAGACAAAACATGACCCTCAGAAATTTAAGAATGATTTCAGATTGACGGTAGGACATCAGAATCGTTTTTATTTCAAGCTCATAAGTTTATAGAAGAATATCAGACACAAAACATTATTCTCTCAAAGAAATATAAATAGCATTTATCAATATAAACATCAATAAAACAACATCTTCTCATATTCATTTTGTGTTATCTTGTTCTGTAAAGTAATTTGAGGGTTAAACTGTATGACATTTATTTGTTTACATTGACAACTGTTATTTTCTTAGAAAGGGCGACAACCAAGATTAGCGGCGATGTCTATACGCCGTATTTCCGGCATAGTTACTTGAATGCTGCTCGCCGTTATGCAATTGAGGCCATCGAATCAATCATTTAAATATAACACTTTGGCAAACAGGCCAAATCGTCATTTTTTTTGTTTGTTTACTTGGCCCTGTATGTAGGTAGGTAAAACCACGCTATAAAAAGAGCGCGTGACTATGTTTACACATGGTTTTGGTCCCGTAATAACATGGGCAAAATAGTGGAAAATAGCCTTCCTTCAATACCTTATCAACACAACGCAGACTGAAGGACAGCTAAATCCCCTTCCGCAGCGCAAATAAATGTTTATTTTTATATCTTTTACCAACCATGGCTTGATGAAATGCCATGCATATATTATGCACATTAACTCATGGTAGTAAGTATTTGTGCTTAGTTAATTCAAATCTTCCATAAAGCCAGAAAAATATGAAGGACATTAAACCTTGACCTTTTTGGGTACCAACCTGTATGTTGGGTTCTTAATATCGTGACATAATGGTGATCAGAGTTATTGCGATCTGCACATCGTCTCAAACTGGTGATCGCCAAGATATTTCCAAATATTTTCAGTAACACGAAATGTAGACTTTTGAACATTTGACCTTTTAGTGCGACCTTGACCTTTAGAGTACCAACCAAATTAATGCATTCTGCATATTGTCGCATAATGGTGATCACTTGTTGTGCCAAGTCATTTAAAAAAATCAGCCGCTTCAAAGTTATGCAGCGGACACGCAAATGTTTCAGACTGATGGAACGTCGGACAAAAGGACTGACAGACGGAGGTCATTCCTATAATTCCCTGCCCGCTTTGCAGAAAGTGATGCATTTTAATATTTTTGAATTATTTATAAGTTTTAGAGGGGACATGAAAAATAGATGTTTTATCACTGAACCTTTAACTGAGACCTTGACATTGAGGGTAGTGACACGGGGTCATAAAGGTGATTTTTTCTGAGCTTTAAAATATTGCAGCCGTTTAAATGATATTGAGTGGAACGAAATGTAGACATTTTAACACTGCTTTTAAGTGTGAAGAAAAGATGACGTTTTTACACTTAACCTTAAAGTGTGTCTTTGACCTTGGGTGTAGCAGCATACTTACTGTAACCCAATTTATATTCTCGAATACAAATGTTCGCGTTTTTTTTATTTCCGAAAAAAATATTCGCGGATTGGAAAGTCCGATGGGGCCAAAAAATCCATTAGCCGATTATTTATCTTCAATAATTGAGGTCATTATTGGTGTCTTAAAAAATGCCTTCTCCAATCAGGGATCGAACCCACGCCTAGAAATATTTTGTTACATGAGTCCGCAATTTAACCAACTGAGCTATACAGGCTGTTAAGTTTGACGGGTAAAAATCAATACTAGTGTGGAACCATCTTGGATTTCACTGTTTATAATAATGTACACCCAATACTCTTTTGTGATGCTTTATAGGATTCTTACCAATTCACTCAAACAATTACTTTATAGCATAAACTGTATTAAAATGTGGATGTTTATTTTGATTGCTATATTGACAAAGAGTTCTTTATAAAATAGTAGTAGTTTACTTAGTTTGTGTTTTATTGCTTTATCGTAATATTCATAACAATTTATTACTTCCTAACAGGTGGCGGAAAAATTCGAATATAACCGGTTAAGTAGCTTTGCATGAACAACGTCCAAAATTAAAATTCCTCTCCAATTTATTCGCAAAATCGTGCGGACTTATTCGCGCAAACAAATATTTGCGCTTCGTCGCCATCCGTGAATAAAGCGAATATTAATTAGTCGCGAATATTCGTTGGGTTACAGTATTGCACCCTGCTCATCGTCTCATAATGGTACTCACTTGTGCCAAGGTATTTTAATAATTTTATTCAGCGGTTTTACAGTTATAAAGCGGTCAGAAAATGAAGACTTTTAACATTTGACCTTTAAATGTGACCATTAGCTTGTGAAAAACAACCTAATTATAATTTGCACATCGTCGTCTCATAATGGTTCTTATTTTCAAGCTATTTAAAGATTAAAATCAGCGGTTTAAATGTTATGAAGCGGACACGAAATATAGACTTTTGACACATGACCTTAAAGTGTGACCGTGACCTTAGGGGTAGCAACCAAATCATTGCGCTCTTCTTATTGTCACATAATGGTGCTTACTTTTGCCAATTTTTTTGCAGTTTTTAAGTTATGGAGCGGACACGAGTTGTTTAACATTTAAACTTTAAATGTGACCTTGGCCTTTAGGGTAGCAACCCAATGTTTGCGCTCTCCACATCGTCTGATAATAGTGATCACTTGTGCTAACTTATTTTTTTAAAGACGGATGTCATTCAAAATCCCAATTATTATATTAAAGCGGCTAATTAAGAAACTTTAAAAAAAAAGATTGAAAATAAACATTTTTTCTAGATTCTAATGGTAAATAAATGGGCAGAATTTTATAACAATGTTTATTATAGTCTGGTTCCATGATTGTTTTTGTCCCAGTTAACAGACAATTGTATAGTACATTATTTGTATACAAAAAAAAAATATTGTATTTTCATTAAACAAAAATATAAAAAAGATATTTTGAACAAAACAGAAATTCAAAATGGGTCACGTAGTGCTTAGCTGATGTGCGTGCATGTTTTTATTTACTTGCTTTTTTTATTTAGGACTAAAGCTTACAAAATAAATTGTGTCATTCTTCAGTAAATTATGCATATAATTTGAAATCATTTAAGAATTGATTGCTTCACAACGAAATAAAAATTTTCAGTTTGAAAAGTATTAGAAAGATGAGCAATCCATAGAATTGCCAATCACAACTACTAAGGCACACAATGCGTACGAATAGGATTCTTAAAGATCCTGTAACAAATTTTTATCATGGTTTTATTTCATAAATATGATGTTCAAATTAAGCTTTGTCAATATTGTAAGTTCCAATAAGCATTATTTATAAAGATATTACCGAAATTAACATTTCATGTAAATAAAAGGAAGTAATTAGAAATTCATTTTCTATCAATTCTAAGTCAAATTTTCCAATAAGAAATGAATGCATATAATTTATTGATTAAATATAATGTGCACAAATATTTGCAGTTCACATTTGACATATTCTTCGATGTTTGAAAATTATTTTAAATGCATAATGATATACATATATAACTTTTTGCAAGTATGGTATACACACAGTAACAATATCAACCCAAAACGTTCAGGATCTTTAAACAAATAGTTTGCTTTATTTATCTATCTTATATATTTAGAAAAAATATAATGATATATTCAAAACATTACCATAGACCATGTTATGTCTTTGTCGGCACAGTCACTGTATTTTGAAAGACAAAAGTATAAACTTAAACAAGATTGCATTTGAGGAAAATGCTATGCCACCGCATTAATACAACAATAAATAGTAGTGTAGGAACATATTTTTTTGTTTCTATACAATTGAAGATTGTCATAATGCATAGATCCCTGACCTATCTAATTCTTATTATCAGATTAGTGGTTAAATCTATTGTTAATCAAATAAAAGATCAGAGTAGGAATATATCAATGCACTTGAGTCTAGTGAATTTGGTGGTTAAGGTCATATTTCACACAGCCTAAATTTCATGACTACATCAAAGGACAACACAGTAAGACACTTCGTCAAAATCTAGGTCAGCTGATTCAAAGTTCACTTTACATCTTAATCGGTGCACATGGTTCAAATTTCATAGCTGTCACATCATCAAAATCTAGGTCACCTGATATCAAAGTTCAATTTTACAACTAAAACTGTGCACATGGTCAAAATTTCATTGCTGTACATCAAAGGACAAGAAAGTAGGTCACTGTCCCCTTGGACAAGGCAAAATTTTGACCCAAGGGCTTAATTCAAAACAATCTTGATACAGGTCCACCAAACAACATTTCAAGTCATATATCTAAGTTGAAGCTTTCTCCCATTCAGAAAACATTTGTTTTATTTTCTGTTTTTACTATGTGTAAATAATGAGAATCATGCCCACGGGCAGGGCCAGTTTTGACACCAGGGGAAAAATTTGAATAACTTTGGTAGAGGACCTATAGATGATTTTACATGTATGTTGCAAACATCAAAGCTCTATGCCTTGTACCTTCAGACAAAAATACTTTTTATTTTTTTTTACTAGATGTACATAATGAAAATCAATGACCCCGGGGCGGAACCAATTTTGACCCCATGGCTATAATTTGAACAATCTTGGTAGAGGTTCACTTTGCAAAGTTTCATCCCATATATCTAAACTCTAGCCTTTGTCAATTCAGAGAAGAAGATTTTTCAATTTTTTACTTTATATATATAAGGAAAACTAGTGCCTCTGGGGTAGGGCAATTTAAACACTAGGGGCATAATTAAAACAACTTTAGTAGAGGACCCATAGATGATATTATATACCAAATATCAAAGCTCTAAGCCTTGTACCTTCAGACAAGAAGATTTTTAATTTATTACTATATGTTCATGGTGAAAATCAATGACCCCTAGGAGTGGGGCCAATTTTGACCCCAGGACTATAATTTGTACAATCTTGATAGAGGTTCACTACACAATGTTTCATGCAAAATATCTTAACTAAAGCCTTTGTCAATTTAGAGAAGATGATTTTTTAAGTTTTTACTATATACATATAAGGAAAACCTATGGCCCCCGGGGATGGGGCTAATTTTGACACTAGAGGCAAAATTTGAACAACTTTGGTACCTATAGATGATATCATTTTACAAATATTAAAGCTCTCAGCCTTGTACCTGCAGACAATAAGATTTTTTTGATTTTTTACTATATGTAAATATTGAAAATCAATGACCAACAAAGCGGAGGCAATTTTGACCCCAGGGCTATAATCTGAACAATCTTGCTAGAGGTTCACTACACAATGTTTCAAGCAAAATATCTTACCTCTAGCATTTGTCAATTACTAGAAGATTTTTTTTTTAAAGTTTTTACTGTAAGTTTTTACTATATACATATAAGGAAAACCAATGACCCCCGGGGCGGGGTCGATTTTGACCCCAGGGCTATAATTTGAACAATATTGGTAGAGGTCTACCAGACAATGCCTTATGCAAAATATCTAAGCTCTAGGCCTTTTGGGTCTTAACAAGAAGATATTTTTTTGTTTTTACTATATGTACATATAGCGAAAATCAATGACCCCCGGGCGGGGCCGATTTTGACCCCAGGGCTATAATTTGAACAATCTTGGTAAAGGTCTTCCAGACAATGCCTTATGCAAAATATCTAAGCCTTAGGCCTTTTGAGTCTTTACAAGAAGATATTTTTAGTTTTTACTATATGAACATATAGTGAAAATCAATGACCCCCGGGCGGGGCCGATTTTGACCCCAGGGCTATAATTTGAACAATCTTGGTAGAGGTCTACCAGACAATGCCTTATGCAAAATATATAAGCTCTAGGCCTTTTGGGTCTTTACAAGAAGATTTTTTTAATCTATTCTTATAATTCCTTTTGGTTGCCATGGCAACAAGATTTCTGCATGGAATAAAATTCTTTGAACAACTTTGGAAGCCTTTCACCCAAGGATCAATCCTGCCAAGTTTGGTTGAAATTGGACTTGTGGTTTTTCACAAGAAGATTTTTTAAGTTCACTATATAATCTATATAACACACACACACACACACACACACACACACACAAACACACACACACGCACACGCACACACACACACACACACACCACACACACACACACACACACACACACACACACACACACACACACACACAGGTGAATCGCTATATGCCACCGCATCGCAGATGCTGCGGTGGCATAAAAATTGACTTCAGCATTAAGAATCGGGATGCAAAACAACAACAACAAAAAACAATAAATATAAACACTTGTGTGTATGTCGATTAAATTTGCTTTGCCATCTTCTGAATCATTGGTGATAAACCAGATAACTTAATGTAGTTTTCAATTTTGCTGATTTCTGTATTTATTTTTTTCTTTTTAATTCTTTTTTTTCGACTTTGAAAAGTCTTTCTTTACGAACTACTGATCTATTACATGTAATGAAAAAGAAGTGTTAATGCGGGAAAATGTGTAATGCTCCTAATGACTCAACCCGTAGAGCATTAGTAGGGCCTAGACTTTAAGTCTTGGACAGACTCCATAGTTTTAAACACAGTGACATTTGGATACCAACATGGGTCAGTGATAGTGTTAAGGTTAAGGGTCATTGCGAAATTGTATTTACAGGATTATTCGTCTCAACATTGCATGTACTAGTATTATAAAAGTTAACATAACATAACATTCATAAGACATAAATTGAATACATAAAATAATTGACATTTATGCACACAAGAGAAGACAAAAAGTAAGATAAGTTATCAAAATAATTTTGAAAAGATAATATGAGGCGTTCAGTTCCCTCATGTCTCGGGCAATATTGCTCTGAACACTTTCTAAAAAAGGAATAAATAAACAAAGGCTGATTTTGAGTAACTATGCAATAATTTGATAGAAGATAGAAGATTTCTTCACACCTTCAAAAGCTGTCAGAGACAGATGTTCATCTTTGGGTTCTTAACATCGTGACAAGTTAATTATTGGAAGAATTTAAAAGTATGCATTTGTAGTCACCAGTAATTGATTTGTGCAGGGCTCTTTAATATAAAATAAATTGTGTGTATAAAACTTGATTTAATATTACATTCTAAATTCAACGTTTTTGGTAAACGTACTTCGTATCTAAATGGTGTCAATGTAATTTGACTATGAAACAAAATGGAAGTAAGTGACACATTGCGATGCCTGCTTCTTTAAATTTTAGTTTTTAAATTTTAGTTTTGCAACAACACTTTTTGCCCCTCACCACCATCCCGGCAGGGACTTTGGAATCTTTCATATTATAAGTTTTCTAGCAAACTTACGGAACGTCGGTGGTTCTACTCAGGTGCCCGTTCGATTTTAAATAATGCAATAAAGGGCACCTGAGTTTTTCCTTCACAAGAACAAATAATATCATTCTAAAAATGTCTGACCATTTTTTATAAACAAACCAGTACAAATAGTTATCAACATACAAATGATTTGCAGGAATGATTAATTAAGAAAATGTTATATGTTTTTTTTAATATTTTCATATTTATTTTATATTGTATTGGCGTTATTTCTTACCATTACTTTTTCCACATCCTGAACATGATATTTCATGCCATATTTTCTTTCTCAATAGTTTTAATTTTTTTTAAAAGATGAAAGTTTGAAAGTTTTTTTTATAAGTTTAATTTAAATTAAGTCAAGTAAGTCGTTCTCAATAATTCGGCTTGATTTGTTATTATGTTGGTATATATTATAAAATAAATATCATATTTCCTGAAGATGTACTATGCCCAAATTGATAATTGCAAATATTGGTTATATCTACGAGGCTTTTTTTTATAAATATAAAACAAACCTGTTTTGACTTCAAACACAGAAGATATGTTACGTTTTAAGTCCTACACACTGTAAGTGTACATAAAAGAACAATATAGTGTCATTTAAAATCTGGCAGATTTTAACGAAAGAAATGAACCAGCTTTACTTGTAGTAGCGAATGCAAATACCCATACATAGTATATAGTATATCTTTAAGTTGATAAGTATAGTTATATAATATCGTAAACCAACCACAGTTATCTTCATCGCTTTTATCCAAAAAGTCAGGTATAGCATTACATTGGAAAATATGGGAAATAAATAGGACGTAAATATGATAAAGAATATGCACGAATATGATAAAACGAATTGAAAAATGTACAGGAGATATATAACAACACAAAACATAAGACATGTGTACAAATAATACATTATAAGTGCCGGTTACATATTCATAGTGTTTAACATGTCAGTCAATTTTAAATAAACCAAGACCGCGCTAAATTTTGAGTATGAGTGAATAGTTTTCGATACCTTGGCTGACATTTGTGATCCGCTCGTAAATTGGGACTATTTACTCTCTGCAATAGACGAGTATTCAAAAGATCCAATAGTAGAAAAAAATTAAAGTATTCCAACAAACATATATATACCGGTGTTGGACAAGATTTTGTCAAAGTTTGTCATACCAAACTAGATAAAACTGACAAAAGATCCATTTTCAACGCAAATTATTATAGTACATTTTAGTAAATTCTTGAAAGACATCCGACGACTTGAAGGCTAAACATGGTAAAAGTAGATTTTCTCAAAGAAGAGAAAGACCACAACAAAACGACGCCTAATACATTTAGAAAAGAAGACATTTTAAGCTTTCACTTCATGTTCATACTATAATCAATGACCAGCGTGACGGGCCAACTTTACCCCAGGACTATTATTTGAACAATCTGATAGCGGTCTATAACACAACGTTTCATGCAAAATATCTAACCTCTAGCCTTTGTCAATGCAAAGAAGATGATTTTTAAGTATTTACAATATATTAAAGGAAAATCATTGACCGCGTTGATCCAAGATATATTTGACCACAGGGCTAAAATTTCAACATTTTTGTAGAGTTTAATTCGAGGATGTTACACACAAATCTAATGTTTATGCCTAGCATTTTTGGAAAAGAGGACTTCTAAAGGTTTTTCTATAATATGTACATAATGATTATCAATTACCCTCGGGGCGGAGCCAATTTTGACCCCAGGGCTAAAATTTGAACAAATTTGGTAGTGGTCCACTACACAATGTTTCATGCAAATTTTTAACCTCTCGCCCCTTTGTCAATTCAGATAAGGTGATTTTAAAGGTTTTACTTTATGCATATAACGAAAATCAATAACACCTTGGGCCGGGCAATTTTTAATTGCAGAGCTAGAATTAATAAACGTCGTCATATTTCACACGGTAGTAGATGACCCCTATTGATTTTGGGGTCACTATGTCAAATGTTAAGGTCACAGGGGCCTTGAATGTAAATATGGTTTCCGCTCATTATCTTGAAAGCTATTTATCACAAAGTCTTCCTATTTCTAATACTGATTGGTCAAAGGTCTAGGTCACAGGGGCTTTAAATGTCTCATTATTATCATAAACTATTTATCACAAAGTGTTCATTATTTTTCTTTTTTCCATAATTGAAAACATGGAATAAACATTTAGGGCAAGTATCTCTAACAAAATTACCAATAATGTGAGTCAAGGGCTAGATGGGGAGGAGGGCATATGTGTCGTTCGACATTTCTTGTTTTTTATAGATTTGGCGGATTGGTTTCTGAGAAGAAGTCGTTTGTAAAAAAGTTGACAGCGGACCCACGGATGCATTGATGGATGATGGACGTCGATCAAATTGTAATCTCAAAAACCCACCTTGATGACTTAAAAATCATTACTTACAAATCATTATAATAATGTTTACAATACAATAAGTAGGCCTGAGTGGTTAATTTGTTCGCATCAAAGCGACAAAACCGGCCGATAAACACCGCTAATACCGATATTATTTCGATACTTACAAGAGAAACAAGGAAGATCACTAATGATATTTTTAAAGCGTAAAGAATACTTCCGGTGCCGATTTTCGTATAACGCTGTTCGATTTCGCACCCTACTGTAGCTAAGATATAGAAATTATTAAACAAAAGAAATAATAAGAAAAACATTATTTATCAAGATTTCAACAATAAAAACTTACGTCTTAGACTGAATTGCGTTGTGTTTACAACAGTGCACAATTTATTTTCTCGTATGTTCGACACGGCGTCTTTGTAGCGCGTTTAGGAATGAATCGTATACTAAGGATGATGTAATTACGCTGCTTACGAATTGGTGCCGCTTTGTCAAAAAAATATTGATTAAATCTGTGGCGTTAGTGTATGTGAGAATGCTTGAAATGAAATTATAATAAGAACTGAAAATATCAATAAAATGAAAATTGTTGCTTTAAAATGTTTTGTAAACTATATAATCGACGGAGAAAGCATAACAGTTAAATTATTCATGAGGATCTTTGTGGGATATGTTTTGCCTGCTGGAACATATATTTTATATATGTGAACACAAGAACATCATTTGAATGAAATAGACTAAACAAGAAATGTTTGAAATAGGAAACTGCTCATTTATTTATGACAACAATCGTACTATCTTTTAATTAGACTGAATTGAAAAAAATGAACTGACATGTTTAGAAAGAACACAATTTAGCGCTACAACTGACAAAGAGCTAGTTAGGTTAACGCAATAACGAGATTGCTGAAAAGGAATGGTGAAACACTACATCATATCTGTGTAATTCATACCTTGAAAAGGGGCCGAATAAAATGTTTCTTTGACGATTTCCCGCGTTAAAAGGGAAACGCAACGTCAAGACAATTCCATAACGACCGCACTAATACTCGTTTGATACTGCGATAGGACGGCTTAAGCCATTGCCGAAAGGAAAATTACCGAAAATTGTGCCAGGAATCTTAGACAAAAGGTCTCAGTTTGAGTTATTTTCTTTTTTCATTTCAAAAAGAAGAAACATACTTTTAAAAGTCAAAAGTTTGCATGTATAATTTCTTAAGTTTTTACGAGTGGTGGTGGTTAAAATGTGGTTTTATGCTGTATGCAGGGAAACAGGCAAAGTAGTTTGCTTTATTATCATTTAATAATGATGTAAAAAATATTTATTAATCCATAAATATACATGGTTTATCAATTGGTCAAGTATAACGAGGTTACACGTGTGCTTTTATTTTCGTCAGATTTGTAACAGGTTTATCGACTTTCATGCCATATTAACAATATATAAAAGTTGCTATTAATGAAACTTTAAAATAAGATATGTTTTTTTTCCAAAACGATTTTTTCTAGTTTCTAAAGTAGATAATTAATTTCACTAAAGACGTTTACACTTACACCGATGCGCTTTTTAAAATTGATGCAAAACAGTGCCCATTTAGATGAAGGCACAAGCTAATTTAAACCTGATTCCATAATATTTTGTTCCGGTAATCAACCCAATTACATGAAATCAGACAATAATGTAGTCCCTTATTTATATACATAGATAATAAAACATTGTTTGTCCATTCAAAGAAATTGTAAATAAAGATATTTTAGAATAAAGCAATAAATAAAAATGGGTCACGAAGTGTTAAGCTTATGTACGTGAATGTTTACATTTACTTTTGTTTTTTATTTAGGACAAAAAAGTACAAAATAAATTTTGTGTTCTTCAGTAAACCATGCGTCTTATTCGAAATAATTTAAGAATCGACTGCTTCGCAACCGAGTCAAACACTTTTCAGTTTGAAAGATATTAGAAGAAATGTCAATCCGTAGAAGGATGAATAACAATACATAAGCCATACAATGCGTTATGTAGAAAAGGGACAGAAAGGAAGGTTAAGTTATCAAAATTGCATTTGAAAGGACATTCGTAGCTCGTAAAGTTCACTAATGCTATTGCCATCTTTACTTTAAACAGTTTCTCATAATAACTCAAAACTTTGAGAATGCAATTACTTGACATAAGAAATTTGCTCACCTTTCCAATGTGTCAGAGAAAGATATTCATCGCTAAAATCAGCAGATGTTGGAATTGTCAGATAGCAATTTAATTCATCACTGCTGTCCGTACAGTCAGGGTATCGATCACATATCAGACGAAGAGGAATGCATTTGTAATCACCAGAACAAAGAAATGAATTTCTGCAGGACTCTTAAATGGTAAGATAACATGTGTTTATGAACCTCGATTTAACAAAATAGTCACAAATATGCAATAATCGTATTCCGGAACGTATAATTATATACAAGTATTTAAATGAAACATTTCATTGATTTTTGACTATGACAAAAATATCATTAGTTATAAAGATTTTTGACAGGTTATATGGCCCTATTTCTATATAAACGGTTGTTTGAAAATACAAATCGAGCCGCTAGGCGAGGGTTATATTGTAAACAACCGTTTATATACGGCCATATAACCTGTTATAAATATTTATAACGAATTTATAATACAGCAAGCATCATTTTTAGAGGAATAAAGCGAAATTTCTTTACAAATCGACAGCAGTCGTGTGTATAAAACTATATAAACGTCACGATTATCCAATGAAAAGTGACGTTACTAACGTGCAGTATTATAATAGTTAGTAGAACATTTTGATTAAAGCTTCTTCATATTTTAATTTGCAACAACTGTTTTGCCCCGCACCTCTATGGATTCGAATCATCCCGACAGGGACTTTGGATCCTTTTATGTGAGTAAGCTTTCCTGCTAGCATACGGAATGTCGGTGGTCATACTCAGGTGCACGTTCATGTCAAAAATAATGTAATGACGGGCACCTGAGCTCTTCCACAACAAGAACATATACTATAAATTTAAACACCACTTACCTTTTTGTATTAACAAACCGGTACAAATAGTGATTAACATACTTATGATTTGCAGGAATGATAAATTAAAAGAATGGTTTTGTAAATATAAAAACATTTTGATATGAATTTATTTTATATTGTGTTGGTGTTATCTTTTACCACTTTTCCCTTTTCACATCCTGAACATGATGTTTCATGCGATATTTCTTCACACAATATTTTTGATTTTTTATCAGTTTAATTGAAATAAGTCAGGTAAGTTGTTCTTAATCATTCGCTGTCATTTGTAATTGATGTTGGTATACATTATAAAAGTAAATATCGTATTTCTTTGAGATATACTATGCTAAAATTGATAATTGAAAATATTGGTTATTGTTACGCGGTATTTGTTTATGATAATAAAACAAACCTATTTTGACTTCACACAAAGTAGATATTTTACGGTGTAAGTCATACACACTGTAAGTGGACACACTAGAACAATATAGTGTCATTTAAAATCTGGCAGTTTTTTTTAAAGAACCAGGTTTATTTGTAGTAACGAATGCAGATTCCCATACATAGTTAATACGTTTTTTTTATTTTAATAAAACAGCTTGTGTAGGAATTTTATAGATTTCAATAAATATCTGCCATAAAAATAGTTTATTCAAAGATGACTATAGTATATATTTTAGTTAATTAGTATAGTAATATAATAACGTATACCAACCGCAGTTATTTTCATCGCTATTATCCAAACAGTCAGGTATAGCATTACAGTGTTTTTCTGATGGAATGCACTGTTTACTATCACAAGGAAATTCATTTTTATCACACTTTTGGTATTCTACAAATGTTTGTAAAACGATCAATATGCAATTAAAGTAAATCATGCAAGAATCAAATAAAGCTTTAAATACTGAACATTACATGTACTCGTAAGTTAGTTACACAATAAATTTTGGTTTTTAACCTTTACATCAAATGATATTTCACAACGTTTTTCTCGGAGACGATATGCTTTCACAATTTGTTTCATTAAATTATCATTGTTGACGTACCCCTCTAGGAAATGTAAGTTTTCGACGTATCCAAAATACCATTATTATTGATAGCACTTATCGGCATTTTGTTCATTTTTTATAACGTAAGTTATCATGATGTTCATCATATAGCATTTGTATTTAAAACAATACTATCAATAAGCTTAACAATATACATTATATCAATACAGATTTCGAATATAAAAACCATTTACTGTGTCCCTAGAAATTTGTATAGGCTTGCTTGAATGTTTTAGAAAAAGTAAAATGAACAGTTTACGATCGGACGCCAAGGCGAAAAATATTTTAAAATATTATTTTTCTGAATTATATGTTTACTTATTACCACATATTTCATCTGTACCGTCCGCACAGTCAGATATAAAATCGCACACGTGACTTAATTTAATACAATGTCCACCATCACAAGAGAATTCGTTGTCATCACATCCTTATTAATATATAGTATTAATTGATAATATAGTAATAGTACAACATAATTCATATGCAGAATAAATAAATGTACACATAAACATGTCATCCTCTGATAGCAGTGCATTTCTTTTTATAAGCGGACATGTTTAACTTCATAATTGTTTAATATTCCTTACAAAACAGAGGTAGTGTAAATAAAGAAATAAACACCAAGTCACTACTTAAATACTAGAAAGTGAAAAACTCCCTAAAGTCAAACAAAGTCGAACAATTATATTTATTATATTCATGAATATAGTTTATATCGAAAAAAAAAATAAATCATTAACTCTGTTTAAAAGATAGCATACAACAAAACAGCTTAACTACAAAGCACCTGTCTACTAATTATATGTTTTTAGACTTATTCATTTATTTCAAGTTTGTGCGTAAAAGTAACATGGCATAAACAAACTATTCGTTTGTAAAATTCAGAAAGTAAACTGGAAATTTAAAGGAAAAATGTAAAGTCAAAAGACAAAATACCAATTTTATAGTGAGAACAATTGACTTCATCTGAAGCATCGAGACAATCTATGACGTTATCACATTTAGCTAAGGTAGATATCCACTCTTTGCTATGTTCACAGGTGAAATATGCCTCGCGAATAAGTCGTTTAGGTAAATATGATTGCTCCATTGGTTTGCCAATAATCGTGAGGTTGTGATCTTTAAACAAAAAATCATGAAAATCAATTACCGATTCATGATACCCTAAATATCACGCATCTGACTGTTTCGGCTCTCAACAGTTTGAGCGTTTTTAAGACGACGTTTTCTAGTAGTTACTAAGCTATATGCATTGTGTTTTGGAGAAGATTATTATTAAAAATTGAACTTTTTAGCTCTAGCTTTCATTTTCGTATTCTGCATCAGGCAATGAACCATTTACACAAGTACTGTAAATGGTAACCTTCGGATAATTAACCAACTGGTTAAGGAGTAAGAGATTGTGTTTAAATAAATTGTGAATACCCATGGACAATGGACAAATTGCAATCAGTTTATTATTTTTCCTCGGCATGTTTATCAAATAATTTTAAAGATATTTTAATACAAAATGGAGTCTGATATAATACTTTGTTAACATACAATTTCTTCAAAAAGTGACATTTAAAAAATAAGGTAAACAATGTTTATCACAAGTGCTTCATATAGCAAACAATAAAATATAATTACTAGAAAATGGCTAATATTTTGAATATATTGTAAACGAAAAGCTAATGCTGATCCAATTTTGCTAATAATCAAGTTTTGAAAATGTATATAAACCACTTATTTATCTTCATACTAATTATTGTTCTAGTTTCTGTTTCATACAAAAACATTTATCTGGTCTCTATAAGATTTATTAGCTACCAAATAGGGTTACAACACAATGCGATTTTGTCGACCAACAAAGGGTATATTCAGACAACTACAAGTGAAGTCATACGGACGATTTGATCGCCAAAGTGAACTAGGCTATTGAAAAAAAAAGGAAAAAATATGTTTCAAAATTTAAGTGTTAAAGGGAACTAAATATAACATCATCTGAAAAAATTCTGAAAGCAAAATTATGAAAGAAGTGTCAAGTAAATCAGCTTATGCAATTTACAAGAAGCACCGCAATGCATTGAAAGGCATGTTTGTATTGATATGACAGGAATTAGGAATGAAATATGGCAGTGAAGCCACTTCAGGTGAGGCTATCTATTATTAAGACGGAAGTTATTGACGAAGTAACTTATGCTTTAGCAGATAAGGGTCTCACTGCAGTTCATCTGAAGAACCAGTAGCGCGCATTTTATCGGGAGACGATAAACACAACTTTCAAATTAAGACCAAAGCGTTTAAGTATAATAAAAAAGTGTCATGGGTGTCATATTAAGAATTTAAAACAATAAGTTTTTTTCATAAGACATTGTTGAAGTTTTCTTTTTAGTAAAAAAATAAATTTCACAATTCTCATATACGCCATGGAAACTCAACTTAAGAACAACAATATCAAGTTTTATATATATTAAAAACGAAATGCAAACCTTTAATTTTGTTCTGACATGACAATTCATCCGTCAAGTCTAAGCAGTCAAATGTCCTATCACACCAATTCATTTTCGGTATTGAAGAACCAACGACGCACTTTTTCTCGGGTACCTTTTTTTCAGTCATAGAGAGGTTACCTTCAACTGACGTTAAAATGAAAATTTAAATCGTTTAAACAAATTTATGCATACCATTTGAATAATAATATGAAAAATAAACAGAAATGTTGTTGCTGTTTGACTTGACATAGTTATTATATAACATCAATGCAATACTTGTACTGTGTAGTTTAAAAATTGATGTTACACACATATTTAATTTTTATTGACACGTGCATTCAATTTCCTTTAACATTAGCATTTCGTTAAAGCTGATTAATATTATCTTTAAATGACGATTAATCGAATAGAAATGGAAAAGAAAACAGTATCTTCAAGGAGTTACATTTAAAAGTATTATTAATAGTTTTGACAGACAAATATCAAACTAATTTAAACAAGAGGGTCATGATGACATTTATATCGCTCAGCTGATTTTGAAAGTTCAGTCTCGTATTATTTGGGCTGTGTGACCTTGTTTTTGACCACACATAACCCATATTTAATCCTGACCTATTAATCACCAAAACAACCTTTTTGACTAATTGTCAGGTAATTTGGATTACAAAAGTAGCCTCTAAGGTGTAAACAAGGGTTTCCTATATAAAGGCTGTGTGACCTAGTTTCTGAACACAAGTGACCCGTATTCAAACTTGACCTGGCTTAAAATCATCATAACAACCATTCTGACAAATTTCAAGGATATTTTATCTGGAACAGAAGCCCCTAGAGTGTAAACAAGGTTTTCCAATATTAAGGCTGTGTGGACAAGTGTTTTACCCAAGGTGATCCATATTCGAACTTTACCTAGAAATCATCGACCAATTTTCAAAAGTCGAAGAATATGTAAAATATGTATTTCAAATATTTGTACACATTATATGTCATTATTAAAATATATGCATTCATTTTTATTGAAAAAATGACTCAGACTTTATTAAAAATAAATGTCTAATTACAAATAATGCTTTTTGGAACTACAATATTGATAAATATTAAAACATGACGGCTTAATTTGAAAAAAAAAATGTAGAGTTCCAAGAGCATCAGAGCTATGATATAAAACCATAACAATATTGTGTAACAGGGTCTTAACATACGGCACGACAGTTTATATTGCATTTACAGTAATTATAACGAATAATTGCACCTTTTAGTATTCACAACTACAACCATCATATAAACTATCCAGTGTGTCACATCATCTATGTGTGTGTGTGTGTGTGTGTGTGTGTGTGTGTGTGTGTGTGTGTGTGTGTGTGTGTGTGTTGGTGCGTGTGCGTGTGCGTGTGTGTGAGTGTTGGTAGCTTGAGACTCCTGATCACAGCAGCAAGCCACATTGAATTCACAAAAGCACGGTTCAATCACCGCATCGTTCCTGAGCAGGCTGTCAACCAGTTTACCAGTACAAGTTGCCTTCAGTTTCTAAAGAAACTGAAACTTCTATACATACCATATTAGAGGTACAGTGCGAATGGCCGTTAAAGGGATTTCATGATCAATCACAACGCAAGTGTCCTCGCCGTCCGGGAATCGAACCAGGGTCGCTCGATTCACAGTCAAACGCTCTACCTATTGAGCTAACCGGACGTCTACTACCCTTTCACCTATTAGTCAACTCTTGCTATATATACTGCATTTAATTGAAAATATGATTGGGTTTAGGAAGATTTACAATTTTACTTTTCATAACATCAATGTTTTCTTCATATCTACATTAACCATAAAAAATAATAATTGAAAAATCTAATTTATGTTCTTGTTATAAATGCAAAACTTTATTTAACCTTATTAAAGGGATATTATTGCATAACGAAAATAAATAAACCACTCCTTGGGCAGAGTCAATGCTTAACTTTGGGCTTTTCTTTGAATAAACTTGGTAGACATCCAATAGAAGATATTTCATGCCAAATATCTACGCTCTAGCTATTGAAAAAACACCCACACCCTCTGTCTCTATCTCTGTCTCTCTCTCTCTCTCTCTCTCTCTCTCTCTCTCTCTCTCTCTCTCTCTCTCTCTCTCTCTCTCAACTCTGTCTCTATCTTTCTGTTTCTCTCTCTCTCTCTCTGTCTCTGTCTCTCTCTGTCTGTATGTCTCTCTCTCTCTCTCTCTCTCTCTCTCTCCCTCTCTCTCTCTCTCTCTGTCTCTCTCTCTCTCTCTCTCTCTCTCTGTCTCTCTCTCTCTCTCTCTCTCTCTCTCTCTCTCTCTCTCTCTCTCTCTCTGCATGTGAATTTGTTGCTGAAAAAGTGCCTTTAGGTCGACCCGCGGTAAAAGGACATCTGGAATTTCCTTTTTTATTCTGGAATGCATATATTGATTTTGGATTTTCACATAAAGACTTTTTTTAGTTTTACTTTATACATTTAAGGAAGATCAATGATGGGCGGTGCCAATTTTGACCCTAGGGCTTTTATTTGAACAAACTTGGTAGACACCTATTTGAAGATGTTTCATGCCAAATATCTAAGCTCTAGCTTTTTCGGGTTTTAACAGGAAGATTTTTTTTAGTTTTTACTTTATGTACATAATGAAATTAAATACCCCGGGTCAGGGCAAATTTTGACTCCAGGGCTATAATTTGAACATTTTGTGTAAAGTTGCAGTTATTAACTGTAAATAATGTGACATAGAAAATATCTTTGTCTAGGCATGATACTTTCTGAGGAGAATTTTTATAAAGATTTAATTTCATCAATCTATTTTTAGCGCTGCTGATCCAGATGTTCAATTGAGCAGAACCATTTTAGTAGAGCTTTATGCTAGCTACAACCATGGAAAATTTCATCACATTTGGCCTAGTGGTTTCTGAGAAGTTGTGTATGAAAAGGTTGACGACGGACGCAGAGACGCACGAACTCACTGACGCACGGATGCACTGACGGACTATGGACACCGGACAAATTGTGATCACAAAATCTCACTTTGAGCACTTTCTGCTCAGGTAAGCTAAAATATATTAAGTATATGAAAATAACTTGCGTTGCAAAAAGCACGGCTCCCGCCAGAATTTCTCAGAGTAACCGACATAGCACCATGGAATATCTTGTGCAGAGGGATCCTTACATAAAGTTGAATTTTCTAAAGTGCCCCGTAAGGCGGGAAAGTTGATGTCAAAATCACGCTTAGCATTGTCAGATAGATTAAACCAATTCTGACAATTTCTACCAGAGTAAGGTGATGTTATCAGGTCTTTCTCTACATAATGTTTACACACATCTTTCTTCATGAAATTACCTACAGAGCATATTGATTCCCAAATAGATTTTATATTCAATACAAAATACTATTTTAATTTGTCTATCAATTCTAGCTGAGTTTTCTAACTTGACAAATCAATCATGTTGCTATTAAAGTCTTGCAAGACGGACAAACGTATTTGCAAACATTACAAAAATGGCGTAGACTAGGCAACTATGCATTGTTTTCTCTTTAACTAATAAATAATAAAGTTATTTTTGGAATCCCTTCAGATGAATAAATGGAATAATTTCAAAGAAATATATGCCACATACTGTCATTTCTGTAGTTCGATGAAAACGGTCTTTCACAGATGAAAAACTTGACATAATTTTTATAACAATCTTCAGTCTCCCAAAGCTCTTCGGTGTTAAAGTACATGAATGAGGTACGTACACAATCCCCAGTTGAAGGTTCACTTCTTTTCCTGTCATTATAATGCTTCATAGCAGTTAACCATATCATTACAAATAATCATACATATTATACTGAAATAAATAAGGTTGCGATCTTAAAATGTGTCTATTGTATCAAAACAGTTCGCATTAAGAATTTAATGTGCAGTCTATTACTTGCGAAATATACCATTTAAGTTTAAAGCATGCGTTATTTTCATCATCTTATGGCTTTATCTATATAGTATATGAGGTGAAGGTTTTATAAATTGTCATATTGCAGAGAAATGAATAGGAAAACAGCACTCAGCTTTCAATTATTTATTAGCTACATTAGTAGGTTTAGGTAAAATTGCACCATCTGCTTTATCTAGAAACCAACCAAATTATTTTTATTATGATAATTCATCGATTACAAATTTGATATAACTTTATACTGCTTATCACTTGAAATAAGTTACATTGTTCTCTGTCTTTGACATCGGCCGAAGTCAACCGATGTTGAGTAGATAGTTTCTTAAAATTAAAAATATCAGGGGCCGCATTCACAACTGATCTTAAGTTTTTGTTTGACATAAATATAAGATTTCTCTTATATTTTGAGAAATTTTCTTAGATTTAAGATACGAATCCGCAATTTACTTAAGTGAAATTCATAACTGTTTTTTATCTTAAGTTTTGTCTTAAGATGTACAATATTTGTTTTAAATATAATTCAGCTACTACCCTATCTTAAAGTTAAGAAATTTCACCACTTGGCAGTAGATTAGCTTAAAAATGGCGGACGGTAAATCATCGATTAGATTGAAAACTTGCGTTTTTAACTGGTATAAGATATTTCATTGAGGTAATCAACGCCAATTATAACAGAAAAAGTGATTTCGTTCAAAGACATTTATACACACGATATATGTGAGTAAAACAAGGAAGTTAAATCGGCAAAAATTGACGTTCAAAGGAGACGCTCATTTCACAAACCGGAGAAAAGTCGTCAGTTTCTTGCTGGTAAGTACTTGTAAAGAAAAATATTTGTGCGAAGAAAAATGCAAAATGTAGTTTTTTTTGTTGTTTGTAAAGAAAAACATAACTGCTAAACGCTTACGAGTGTTCATTTGGAATGTCACTGGTTTTCGCGATAATCACTTAAATGACATTGTCTCTTAGCTACAAGTTGCAATGTTCAGCGGACTATTTTAACTGAACAATTTACATATACAAATTAAGTATATTCCTTATTTCCGTTGTGTTTATTGAAAACCTGAAAAATAATGAATTGATAATGATTTGCCCCACTGAAGATTCGCCCCATAACGTTTTGCCCGACTTCAGTGATGATTCGCTTCAAATTAGCGACGATTCGCCCCACTTTAGAAAAATCATTTTAAAAGTCCTTAAGGTTATCAAAATTTAGAAACGAAAAGATTAAATGTTTCTTTTGGTAACCGTATATTTGTGAAATGAAATGTTCTTTGTATCTAGCATGTGGGTAGCCATACTGGCTTGTACTGCGTGCCAAAGGTTCTAGCTGTACGTGAGTCACATATGTCAAGCATATACGCACTGTTGTGGCTAGCCGTACTGTATTTTGTCAATAGTAGATAAATGCAATGATGAAGTTTGTAATTTACAGGTTTTATTACATTTTTACAAAGAATAATATTAGCGATGATGAAATAAATTCACCTTTAATTGAAGAGTTTTTGTTAGCAAATTGAAATTCTGTAAAATGTAAAATCTAACTACCGCTGGAAATTGACCCGCAAACTTTAATGTCAATTATACTGTAGCGTTCATGTGCAGACGTGAAAACAGTTGCGCTGCATATTGTTATGGTGAGCAGACAACCAGCTTGTCATTTTCAATGCCCGGTAAAAACGTTTGAGATGAAATTTTTATTACAAATGTATTATTAATATTTTTTATACAAATGATATAATAATATTACAGTTTATTTCTCTTCATATTTTCATATTATAGTCCTTGATTTTTAGAAGAAAAAAAAACTTCCAATCATCGAAGGCAACAAGTTAATATTCCCCTCAGTAATTGATAACAATTTCAGGATATTCAATAAAATCTTCTATTAGAAACACAAATTTGCGTATTTATTATTGTTTTATTGTTAGTTTATTTATTTTTAAAAATATCGTATGGCTAGCCTCACATACGGCTAGAACATTTGGCTAGCAGTGCGGGTCCATACGGCTAGCCACTGCCTTGAATCATTTATTTATAACAATTATTTAATTTATAAATTTTAACTCTAAAAGTAAGATTAATATACAAATGATATTAGTAATTGTAAGTTCTATCAAACTGATATTTTTTCATTCTATCTTGAAATGAAATGTTAGCTATAAAAAGTATGCCAAATCAATACAGAAAATACCAAAACCATAATTTTAAACCATCAAAATGAATTCAAAAATGTTTATTAAAGTTAAAATATAAGCTGGGACGAATCGTCGCTAAGTGGGGGCAATTTTTTACCAAACTACGCAGGCACTCTTCGGTTTTTGTACAACAAACTTCTTGATTACAAGGGGATAAAGGGTTAATCCAACAGCAAGATTATATAATATTATACACCTACATTCTCAACATGTTGATTGTTTACATAAAATATCATCCATGAATGTCCAGCATTTGCATTCATCAGCCAGTGAGTCACCCAGTTACTACAACCCAACATATTGTGCACCAGGGTTTGCTTTATAAAAGATGTCACCGATATCTATGTAATATACGTTTGTAAAATATGTCCAAGTATCTTGCCATCAAAATATTGAGACTACAAAATTTACTTTTTTTATTTCTTAGTGACCCAAATAAAATTTTTATCTAGATGATTAATATTGTTGACATTGGAATTTTTACTTCAAATACTAGTTAGGTTACTGTACCTTTTGATAAATAGAAAGAAAAAAAATCATAATTGATTTTAATGTTAAAAAAATAGATAATATTTTATTAGTGAGAGTAATAAGGAAAACCCCTTAAAAAGAGTTTTTTTTTAATTTAAAGGAAAATGATATGCACACCTGTACACTTTGACTCAGTATGTTCTCAATATTTTCTTCAAAGTCGCTTTAATAAATTATATAAACAATCCTATTGAGAAATACAGTTTAAATTATTGCATTGTAAAGTTGCAGTTCTTTTTCAAAAGGAGGCCTATATTAACACAGGATATTCAAAGAAAAATAGATTTATGATGGAATGAAAAAGATAAATGCGTTTTTCAATGCTGGTGAAATCCCAATAGTCTATTTAAGAAAGGTTTACAAACATTCAGACATTGTAAGCTTACAGTAATCGACTCTGTGGCATCAGCCTAACAGTTTGGTTTAGATTTTCCATATACCATCAATATTAAAAACTGCTAGGGGTATTCAATTGAAACTTAATACACATTTTTTATCATAATTGGTGATTATTATCCAAGTTTTATAACTCTAGCTTATTTTTTTTTCAGAAATTTAATCCTTTGTGAACTAGAAATTCCTGGTTGAAGTTTTACATTCTACATCAATCTTCAAAAATACTGCAGGTACTCACTTAAAACTTAATATTCAGGATTATAATTGGAGATAACTATCCAAGGCCCATAACTCTAGCATTGATATTTACAGAATAAGCCCCCATTTTCATAAAGGAGATAATTCAAACCTAGGAAGATTTCATACATGTAGTTCAAAACACTGTCAAATATAGACACATACCATTATTATCATATTGTCAGTTCAAGATTATTGAACACAATGTTGTGTTGTGCAGTGTTGTTCATGGTTAGACACTTAACCAGCCATAATAATATCCTTCTGTAATATGATGTTGAGGTGTGGTGAATAGTCACATGTGTTGTGCAAAATCTCATTTAAAGTGGGGTTAGTTGTTATGGGGTGAATAATTTTATTAATAATGTTATTATAGACATTTGTTGATATCTATATTTAAATCATTCAATGACAACATAATTATGCTCAATTTGTTTGTTTGAATGATATTCAGCATGATATTCAGTTAAAACTTAAAACTAAAACTGCATTTTTATTTATGTGCCTATAATTTTTAACATTTTTTTGGATGATATCACACTACGAGGGTTGTTCAAAAAGTAATAGGACTAAGAGTCTTGCATCTTCATATTCAATTATATTTAGAATATTTTTATATGTACAGCGATCGAATAATGTGTTCTTCAATTTAAGCATAAAAATACTGAATTCTTGTGCTTTACGCATGTTCCCTGTATTATTGAATAACCATGGTAACACGCACCCAGCGCAGCAAATAAAACGTTATTGAAGGTTATTTGAACTTCTATTTTATTATATTAATTTATTTTCTTTTTTCCCCATTTATTCCACCAACACAATTTATTACATTTAAGTGACATTATGCCCAAACTTGACGTCATTCAGACATGAAATGGCTAAATCATCAAGTTTTGAACAGCAGTGGTCATAACGTTAAATGTAGAAATTTGACGTTCGTTAAAAAACTGAAAATGTGTGCGATCGTTAAACTTTGCCAACAAATTGGCGATACTCCTTTAGATACATATGAAAACATAAAATTAACACAGTACAATTAATCGGCTATCAGGATACTCGTTCCCAGCTTGCGCAAGCAATTCCAAAACTGCACATACGAAATCACAAACAGGAAAGGATGAGAATGATAGCGGGAAATTGACGGGACGTTAGTGACGTCAAATGAAAAAGCGCTACAAAATGATCGACGGTAAACAGTCCACGAATTGTCCGGCATGTTTGACTTCTGCATTCAGATCTGCCCAAATGTTTTGTTTCAAACAAAACTCTATTACATTAAACTAGATATATGAATTATCAGTATATTAATGTAATAATAATTAACAGTAATTATTAATATTTTCCCCGGTTTTCTTTTTAAAATGATATGCTGTTCCTAGTAGGAAAATATACTTTTCAGTTGATAACTATTGTTATTTTACTTACATAATCATATTGTTTTAAGAACGTACGATGATATGTGTAAAATGATTGTATTAATAGCTTTTTTATTAACATCATAAGTTAATGCCTGTTTAATCTATATCGATTACTATAAGATACAAGAATACGAGAAAAAGCGGAGAGTGGCCGGCTTTCGGGCTGTTTTTTATCGGAGAGTGGAACAAGAATGTGATCGTTTTCTTTCTCGCTTCATCTCCACATATGAGGTCTGGTCAAAGTTACATGATTTAGACTCCTAGAACACTAGAGAGAATTCTTTCAGAAGGGATGACGCTTGATACATTTTGTTTTTATTTTACGACGTCATAAACGTCATCTATTGTGATGTTAGCGTGCGCCGGGTCGCGTACCCCTTGTCATTTGAAATTTTCACAGACTCGTTATTTCTAAACATATTTCATTGATTTTTTCACTGTAGATAGAGGATATGTTCCGATATTATTATCTTGTAAAACTGTGCACGTAAATTAAAAAATGTGAACAGAAGAACTTCAGTCCTATTACTTTTTGAACAACCCTCGTATTCATGAACCTCGGATTTCCTAGTCATCCAGACAGACAGTAGAATAAAGATATCAACATAGTAGCAACATGTTACATAATTTATGCTGCTGAACACCGTTTCATTCAACAAATACATGGAGAATGAATCGGAATTAAGGTGTTGTGACGCTATAATACCATAATGAATTCCAGTTTCTATCTGACAGCTCATGGCACTGCTTCATTGTACAAATGAGAATGAATCGGAATTAAGGTGTAGTGACTTTATATGTAATGTATTCGATTTTCTATCTGACAGCTCATGGCATCTAATATCAAATATCACATGTAGCAACTTTAAATCATGGACACTAAATACATGTTTAACACATAAGAACGATGAAGACTTTATGTGTTCATTAACACTGGAACACATCAGTGGGATCGCACTCTAGAAGACCACAAGTAATCCAAAAGTAATCCAAAAGTTCCATAGATGGGTACATCATCATGGAGCCTTTTAATTATAGACATAAACTTCCAATGCCTACAAATCTATTTCATTGAATCTTTATATGTGGAGAAACCTTGATGAGTTCTGCCTGCACACCCCCAATTTTGAGGTCAAAGTCACTAGGAATTGTGATAACCAAACATCTGCCGGCAGCTTACAGTATGTATTAAAAAAACTCTGCAGTGAAAGCACTATCATAATGTCAATTATAGAAAGCATTGGCTATATACTTGGTCACAGTCTCTGAATATGTATTTTGTTCTAACATGTATGTGTGATGTAAAAAACTGTTCATGTAAAGTTTCACATTTGATAATAATTAAAAGGGATTGAATAATAAAAAATCAAAACTGATGATTTGTTTACACACAAAAGGATTTATTAGGACAAAAGCAGAAAAGCATGAAATGTTATTTAAATGCCTTCTTTTTGAATTATTTTAAAAGAAATTTTATTGCAACATTTCAATAAAAAATAATGAAATTTTAACTAATGTCTGTACTAGGTTCAACTTTTCATTCATTTACAAGTTCTACCTTTACCGTTTGCTTCAGACACTCATTTATACTAATTCAAAACCGTAATCTTTACAAGTCACTTTACTGATGCCTCTCCGTACCCTATTCCTCTCCATCTTTTGATTTTTTTATCCATTAAAATTCAAGCGATGTAATGGCTAGCATACTGCCTCAAGTTATATGTGCTATTGGTTTCTGCCAATACATAGGCCATGACCTTGACAAGTAACATAATTAAAGAATCCATTTTCCGTTTTTAGACAATAAAGCCTAATATAGTTTTCTTAGATATAGATTTTCATTTTATAAATCATGTTGCCCTCCTTTCCACATTATCTATATCTTTTAGTTTTATATGGTACTTTGACATGTTTTCATCTCGATTTGACAGCGTATAAACACCGGCTTTAATTTTAAACATTGAAGAGCACTTCCGTTACTATCTTTAGTAACGGAAAGACACTTTCATTTCCAACCGACTTTAGATTTTTTAAGTTAAATATTCACTGCTTAGGATATTTCTTAAACGTAAGAAATTTCTTGGCTAAGTTTTACTTACGTCAGTTTCCGAACATGACTTAACTTAAAATAAAAAAATCTTAGCTAAGATTGTATTCAACTAATGTTTTAACTTATTAGATAAAACTTAAGATCAGTTGTGAATACGGCCCACGACCAAAATTACACAATTCACATTTTGTTTCCATGCATATATGCAAACAGTGTTCATATAACAAGTACGTAAATGAAGTTGCACGAATTGCCAGTAATTAACTTCTAATGTTCAGAGTATAACACTGTTGGAGACATAAAAGTATTGGGTTCAAAACTTGTTTTAACTATGACAAAATATTACCAAGCGCTGTAAGTTACGTTTTTGTTATTTATCCATATGAAATTCGTTCTCCTTTTTCTGTCCTCTACACGCCGTAAACCTTAAAAAAGGCAAACAAGTATTTTAAAGATATAAAAAGACCATATCTCTGGTTTAAAGCCAATAAACGTTTTTATAAAGTTTTTTTTCCTTCTATATCGAAAGGTTATTGTGAATGGACATCAACAGCAAACACCATGTTGATTAATTAGCTCCTGATTTCAAATATGCATTTTTATGCTTTGCGTAATATGATATTAAATTTGACCGCGAACC
>NW_026851649.1:0-72529 GCF_026571515.1 Ruditapes philippinarum
AATATAACATTTTTAAAAGCAAAAAATTCTTAAAGAGGAGATAACTCTTGAATTAAAGATGCAATTTCATAAAAAAATTTCAGCTCTTTTTGACTAATCACAAATAATGTTATATTTGCCATGTTTTAAGCCTATTTGTTGCCAACGCAACCAATATTTTTTCAAAATAGGGAGAACAGATAAGACATGCATAATCTCAAGACTGCCATCTACCCATATGTCAAGTTTCATAAAAATATTTCCAGTACTTTTTGAGTTATCACTGGATTCAGTGTATGTGTAAAATTTGCCATATTTTCAGTCTATGTGTTGCCATAGCAACCAGAATTTTCAACATAGGAAGAAAAGAAAAAGACGTGCATAATCTCCAGACTGCCATCTACCCATATTACAAGTTTCATAAAAATATTTCTATTACTTTTTGCGTTAACACAGGATCCAGTTTATATGTAAAATTTGCCATATTTTCAGTTTATTTGTTGCCATAGCAACCAGAATTTTCAACATAGGAAGAAAAGAAAAAGACGTGCATAATCTCCAGACTGCCATCTACCCATATTTCAAGTTTCATAAAAATATTTCCAGTACTTTTTGCGTTATCACTGGATCCAGTTTACGTGTAAAATTTGCCATATTTTAAGCCTATTTGTTGCCATAGCAACCAGAAAGCAACCAGAATTTCTACATAGGATGAAAAAAAAAGACGTGCATAATCTCCATACTGCCATCTATCCATATATCAAGTTTCATAAAAATATTTTCAGTACTTTTCAAGTTATTGCGGGATCCAGTTTTGTGGACGGACGGACTGACGGACTGACAGACAGACGGACGGACGGACAGACGGACAGACAGACAGACGGACGGAGGGTAAACCTAAAGTCCCCTCCGGTAAACCGGTAGGGGACTAATAAAAAGACTGCTCCACTCAGTGAAAATTACCTTTATTATAAATTACAAAGGATATTTATAGAAATTTTCCTGAGTTTTTTGAGTTGATGATTAGTGTATTAAATTGAAAAGTTTATGATTCATTTCACTCATCAGGGGATAAGCTGCTTTAAAGAGAACAGTTTGAGAATGATCTTGCAAGGTTTATATTTGTCAATTCTTAAAATGCAGAAATTTAAAGTATGAAAACTTTACGACTTTTCATATCATACATGTATATATAACAGAATTTTATGGACCTGGGTGTTTCCACCTTTTTTAAAGGAAATATTTTAGGTCACCATGCAAACATTAAAGATGTCAAGTAAAATATTAAGTTAAATTTGATATGCCTATGTATTTATCAAGGAAATTATATTTAAGGACAGTTAAAAAAATTGGTTTTAAAAAGTCATGTTTGTTTGCGAGTCAGGTAATTATGTGATATACCGTAACTTAATTTTAGTTGGTCAGGCTTTCCTTGATAACTTAGATCAGTAATTTTACCAATTTCTCTGTGAGCGACCAATTATAAACAAGAGGGCCATGATGGCCCTAGATCGCTCACCTGAATTATCAAACTCATCCAAACAATTACCTAGACAAGCATTCTGACCAAGTCTCATGACAGGTGAGTCAAAAATGTGACCACTACAGTGTTAACAAGGATTATCCATATTTGAGCAGTGCGACCTAGTTTTTTACCCAGGTGACACATATTCAAACTTGACCTAGAAATCATCAAAACAAACTTTCAGACCAATTTCCAGGATACTTGGATCAAAATAGTAGCAACTAGAGTGTTAACAAGATTTTTCTATTTTTAGCTCCGGTGACCTAGTTTCACATGCGATTTCGAACTCATCCAAGCAATTACCTAGACAAACATCCTGACCAAGTTTGATGATAATTGAGTCGAAAATGTGACCACTAGAATGTTAACAAGGTTTTTCCATATTTGGGCGGTGTGACCTAGTTTTTCATCCAAGATGACCCATGTTCGATCTTGACTTAGAAATCATCAAAACAAACTTTCAGACCAATTAACAGAATATTTGGATCACAACAGTAGCCACTAGAGTGTTAACAAGATTTTTTCTATTTTTAGCTCCTGTGACCTAGTTTTTCATCCGAAATGTCCCATGTTCGATTTATTCCCAGCAATGACCTAGACAAGTTTCCTGACCAAGTTTGATGACAATTGAGTCAAAATTGTG
This sequence comes from Ruditapes philippinarum, assembly GCF_026571515.1. NCBI lineage: Eukaryota > Metazoa > Mollusca > Bivalvia > Venerida > Veneridae > Ruditapes > Ruditapes philippinarum. Next base: position 2,148 of record NW_026851649.1, read on the forward strand.
ACCACTAGAGTGTTAACAAGGTTTTTCTATTTTTAGCTCCTGTGACCTAGTTTTTCATCCGAGATGACCCATGTTTCGAACTCATCCGAGCTATCACCTAGACAAGCATCTTGATCAAGTTTGATGATGATTGATGCAAAAATGTGACCGCTAAAGTGTTAACAAGGTTTTTCTATTTTTTAGCTCTGGTGACCTACTTTTTCATCCGAGATGACCCATGTTCGAACTCATCCAAGCTATCAACTAGATAAGCATCCTGACCAAGTTTGATGATGATTGATGCAAAAATGTGACCACTAGAGTGTTCACAAGGTTTTTTCTATTTATAGCTCCGGTGACCTAGTTTTTCATCCGAGATGACCCATATTCGAACTCATCCGAGCTATTATCTAAACAAGCATCCTGACAAAGTTTGATGATGATTGGGTCAAAAATGTGACCACTAGAGTGTTCACAAGGTTTTTCTATTTTTAGCTCCTGTGACCTAGTTTTTCATCAGAGATGACCCATGTTCGAACTCATCCAAGCAATTGACTAGACAAGCATTCTGACCAAGTTTGATGATGATTGGTTCAAAAATGTGACCACTAGAGTGTTCACAAGGTTTTTCTATTTATAGCTCCTGTGACCTACTTTTTCATCCGAGATGACCCATGTTCGAACTCATCCAAGCTATCACCTAGACAAACATCCTGACCAAGTTTGATGATGATTGGGTCAAAAATGTGACCTCTAGAGTGTTCACAAGGTTTTTCTATTTTTAGCTCTTGTGACCTAGTTTTTCATCCGAGATGACCCATGTTCGAACTCATCCGAGCTTTCAACTAGATAAGCATCCTGACCAAGTTTGATGATGATTGAGGCAAAAATGCGACCGCTAGAGTGTTCACAAGTAATTGTGGACGGCCGGACGGACGACGGACGACGGACGACGGACATTCACCGATCCTAAAAGCTCACCCTGAGCAAGCTCAGGTGAGCTAAAAAACAATATGTTAATTTCTATATTTAAGTTTGAAAGATTACAATGTATACCAAAATATAAACAAAGTTACTATGATTTATCATAATTATGTTATTACAGCATTCTTACATATAGTTCCCAAAGCAACTTTCAAATATTATTCTTACAAAGTAGGTTATTAAATGGCATATGTTTGAATGATTTGATACACAATAACTTATAAATTTGAGTTTTTTTTTGTTTGTTTGTTTGTTTGTTTTTTTTTCTTCCAGGATTAATTTTCAAACGTCATTATCAGACCCCTCAGGCAATATGTATATTTAAGTTTTGAAGGGGCCTTATACACATTGCTACATATCTGATCTATTCAGCTACAGGTCTTTTATGTTGGGTGTATATTTCCATTTTTTCTTATTGTATAGATTTGAAGGGAATGCTTCAATTGTTGAAGATATTACTCAAACAAAATGGTACGAGACAGACTGAAAGAGTTACAGGAAAAACATGAACAATTTTGCAAGAATGACAACCACCAGACAGAAGGAGGTAAAATTGTCGCACGTTATTCAAACTCTGAAATACAACTTGACTTATGTCTCCATAAAGTGACACAAATAAGTAAAAAGATAATCGCAATAACAAATGACGTAGAACATTTAGAGCACCTGCAAAAAGACATCATAGCAAATCCATTATTAGATCACAACGAAGTTGTGCGGCTCGAAAGATCGTCTGATGTAATATTCAATACATCGGCTGCGATACAGAAAGAAATAAGTGAATATCGAGCAGAGGTGGTTCAGATGCAGATGCAAAAGTCTCACGAAATTGTGATTAAGAATCATCTAAACAAATTAGAAAGTGATTTAACAAAAGCGAGAAATGATTTCAGAGCGGCACAAGTAGATTATATAGAAAAGACCCAAAAATTACATCAGAGGGAGTACGACATAATGACAGGACATGATGATGATCACCATGACGACCATGACAAAACCCACTCCCCATTACCTGCAGAGTTCCTAGGTGATTATTTTGTCCAGGCCGAGGATGCAAAAGCAGAACTACGTGAAATCAAGGCTAGAGATAAGCAGATAAAGAAAGTTGAAGAAAGCGTGATTCAAGTGAATCAACTATTTAAAGAAGTTAATAGTTTATTAAAAGAGCAAGGGGAAAAAATTGATACCATAGAGAAACATGTGGAGAACAGTGTGGACTATGTGCAGGAAGCAAATGTTGGATTAAAGCAAGCAAAGAAATACCAGAAAATTACGAGGAAACATAAAATATATTGTGTGGGTGTTTTAGTGGCTATATTAGCCGTTACTGTACTTCTTGTTGTCATAGTGATTACTTCTCAAACAGATTAAATTAACCGATAGATAGCAAATATGTGTTTGAACATAAATTATTAAACAAAAAGAAGTGTAAACAAGCAATTATCATAGTATTGCAAGCAATCCATAAGTCCCCTACCGGTTATAACCCCATCAACATTCTGAAGGGCCATTTATTGGAAAAGTTCTTTAAAAGTGATCACAGGAAACAGTTTTTATGAACAGACAGACAGACGGACTGAAGGACACTCTAAGTTAATATTTGAAACATCCCTGTTACCAAAATATAACATTATTAAAAGCAAAATTCTTAAAGAGGAGATAACTCTTGAATTAAAGATGCAATTTCATAAAAAATTTCAGCTCTTTTTGACTTATCACAAATATTGTTATATTTGCCATGATTTAAGCCTATTTGTTGCCAAGGCAACCAATATTTTTTCAATATAGGAAGAACAGATAAGACATGCATAATCTCAAGACTGCCATCTACCCATAAGTCAAGTTTCATAAAAATATTTCCAGTACTTTTTGAGTTATCACTGGATTCAGTTTATGTGTAAAATTTGCCATATTTTCAGTCTATGTGTTGCCATAGCAACCAGAATTTTCAACATAGGAAGAAAAGAAAAAGACGTGCATAATCTCCAGACTGCCATCTACCCATGTAAAAAAGTTTCATAAAAATATTTCTATTACTTTTTGCGTTAACTCTGGATCCAGTTTATGTGTAAAATTTGCCATATTTTCAGTCTATTTGTTGCCATAACAACCAGAATTTTCAACATAGGAAGAAAAGAAAAAGACGTGCATAATCTCCATACTGCCATCTATCTATATATCAAGTTTCATAAAAATATTTTCAGTACTTTTCAAGTTATCGCGGGATCCAGTTTTGTGGACGGACGGACTGACGGACAGACAGACAGACAGACGGACATCCGGCCGAAATGGAATAAGGGGCCATTTCATTTGTTATTTTCTATTGTTTAATAAAGGGCCAATGGCCCCTTACTCTATTGTTAGGGAATGAACTCTATTGTTAGGGAATGAACTCTATTGTTCTCTTTTGTTCTGTTTACAGTTAGATTGCCCCCTTTCCTTATTCGGTAATGCGGACAGACAGACGGACGGAGGGTAAACCTTAAGTCCCCTCCGGTAAACCGGTAGGGGACTAATAAAGTACAAACCAACTTGATTTTGATTTCTTTTTTTAAGGTTAAATCAAGTAATCAATAAATACTATAAATGCAACCTTATAGAAGATATTATTCGCATTTATCATCAGTTTTCAAGAAAAGTCATATGTAACTTATTAAGTTGAGCTGTTTGGAGGAAATCTTCCATTCTTTTATTATTTTTTTTTGAAAAATTCTAAAGATAAAACTGTCAAGTTTTAGCAACTAGTTTTAGTTTTTAGCAAAATACAAAGCCTTTATTTAGCCTCTTTATCATGCAAAACTAAATTAACAAGAGTCATTTATTTCATTTGACTTATCCCATGCATGAATCATGTTGTTTTTGTTTTTTTTAAGTTAAACACAGTTAACAATTAACACCCCTCCAAACAAGGAACATGTGCTTTGAAAATTTAACACTCTTAATAATATATTTGAGCTGCGCCATGACAAAACCAACATAGTGCGTTTGCGCAGCGCAGTCTGATCAGAATCCATGCTGTTTGCAATCAATTTCTCTACTTGTAATAGGGTTTGTAAGCAAACAGCATGGATCCAGCACAGATGCGCAGGGTGGTCTGGATCCATGCTGGTTGAAAACGCAATATGTTGGTTTTGTGATGGCGTGGCTCAATTATGTACTCACTATTTCTAGAGTTTCAACATCCCCTTTTATATCCTCAATAAACTCAGACAGAGTATTGTATATGTCCTCTGCCTGAACCATAGAGCAACTTTCCTGAATCTCACCTCTCTTAATAATATCTTTCACTATAGCTATTGGGTCCTGAAAACATAATAACACATATAATCATGAAGATGAATATAAATAAGCTCATTAAAAAGTCTTTATTATCATATTCTAAAATCATGAAAAGTTTAAATAAATTTTATTCTGTAGTGTTTTTAATCTGCTATAAAAACAAAATATCTATAATGGAATATTTAGCATCAGTCATGTTCTAATTGTAAAACAGTTCAAGACCCTTTAGAATCAAATAAATTTTCTACATATAGGTCTTACAAAAATGTTGTTTTATCACTGAAAACAGTAAAATAATGCAACCTGAAGTGAATGTTTTAACTAATTTTTTGTATACCTCATCTTTATCTTCAACACCTGGTTTCCAGCTTATGTATGGTAAAATGTCCACTGTTTCCTTCTCAATGAGATCAGCTATGGAAGGAATTATGGAAACATCATGTTCATCCTGAAAATAGTAACCAAGACATTTAATTACCAAGCTTAATTTGTACTATTACTCCAGATACATATAGTAGAGTTCTATATGACTAAAAGCCTTAGATAATAACAGTGTTCCCCTTTAAAAGTTCTGTTAAAGGGATTCCACTGAGGGTGTTTTTTTGACGATATTGAAAATCATTTCTCTAGAATCTATTTGATGTAGGTCTATACTAATCAATAGGGATGGCAACGAATACCAAAATCAATACTCGAGTACTCGGTCATTTTTCCGATCGAGTACTCGGTTACTCGGATGATTTCCAATGATCTCACGATATCAACACCGTCTGCATGCTACTTTCGTTTTCTATTTTAATTCATAGAATTCGTAACTATAAATAGGACTGCAAGAAATACATATATAAATATAAACATAAGAAATGTCAATGGCAACATTTATTATATACCTTCAAATTTTCTCCCTAAAATACAGGATGAACTTGAAGCGCAAATACGCTTCAACGGATAGAAAATTCCGTATTATGGTTAGTGACAAATACGGTACGATATATGGAAGTGCCGGACTATTTTTGACGTTGGTTCCGATCTTAGCTGTGTATAAACGTAGCATTTGGAAACGGAAACCAAAATTATAAAAGGCGTGTACGGTTTTGCAAAATTACGTATTCATCCGTTGGTCATAAATTTATTTCTCGACAGCTACATTTCATTTTCTGAAACTTCTTATAGAAGTGAAGTTTAATGAAAATCATTTATAATTCAAACGAAAAGGTATATAACAAGAGCTGTCAGAAGGACAGCGCGCTCGACTTTTTTAGTGCTTGCCTATAAAACAAAACTTTGACAGTTAAGGGCACACAAGACTTTAACTAGGAATTTCTAAGTACAAATCAAGAAACATTTTCACAGAGTTATCTTCTCTTGCTTACAGATAGGTCTCATGATGGCACATAAGAACTCCAACTTCCAAAGTAATATCTCAAATGGTTAAGTCAACAAGTGGACAAGAATGAAAATCTTAACTGAGTTTCTAAGTCAAAAAGGGCCATAATTCAAATAAAATCCTTAACAGAATTACCTTCTCCTGCCCATGTTTTGGGACCATGATGGTAAACAAGTATTCCAACTTTCAAATTAATATCTCAAACAGTTCAGTCAAAAAGTGGACTGGTACTAAAAACTTAACCAAGATTCTAAGTCGATAAAAGGCCTTAATTTTTAAAACAAATCCTTGACAGAGTTACCTTCTCTTGCGTACAGATGGGGGTAATGATGTGAAATAGCATTAAAAGTTTCAAAGCAATATCTCAAAGGGTTAAGGCAATAAGTGGATTTTACCCATATTCAATGTATTTTCTAAGTCAAAAAGGGGCATAATTCTGTCAAAAACCTTGACAGAGTTATGTCCTCTTGTCTGTTGATGAAGGTCGTGATGGTAAACAAGTATGGTCAGTTTCAAAGCAATACCTCCAATGGTTTTGAAATAAAGTGAGGTGGTACAAAAAACTTAACCAAGCTCAATACACTTTCTAAGTCAAAAAAGGGCCATAATTCTGTCAAAAACCTTGACAGAGTTATGTACTCTTGTCTGTAGATGGAGGTTATGATGGTGAACAAGTATGGTAAGTTTCAAAGCCATACTTGTAATACTTCTGAAATAAAGTGGGGTGGTACGAAAAACTTAACCAAGGTGTGACGCCAACGCCGACGCTAACGCCGACGCCGACGCCGGGGCGAGTAGGATAGCTCCCCTTTTCATAGAAAAGTCGAGCTAATAAAAGGACAAATATGTTGTAGCCTATGCATTTTTCTACTCGCAATGTTGGAAAATTGATATTTCGCTCGACCTTCGGTCTCGTAAGATATCAATTTTTCCACCACGTTTATACAATTAACAAGTTTCGGCTACAAACTGTCTAATAGTTAAAGGTGGTTAAATATCATAAGAGGCCGAATGACGTAAACGACACAGGACTGGGTTCAATCCCATACGCGTGTCAAAATGCTGATCGCATCGTTAAACTTACGATATCATATTCACACCTCTGGAAGGATGTTTTGATTGCACTTAACAAGTATTTATACAATAGATACGTGTACATTTCCGAATTTCTGAACTAATCTTTCTAAATGGCAAAAAAAAGTAGAAATTATTAATTTTTTTTTTCGAGTAATCGAATATCAATTTTGTTAACCGATATTCGGACATTCGATCGAGTACTCGGTTAATCGGTTACTCGTTGCCATCCCTACTAATCAAATAATTTCTGTGCAAAATTTCAGATCATTCCCTCACTCAGCTTTCCAGAATATATATTCTATTTGTGAAGATTGACCCAAGTTTGAGAACTGTTTCAATGCTTTTCACTCAATTTTGGCTATGAATAGCACTAAAATATGATTCCTTGTTTATTTCTGAGTATATTTCTTAATTATCTTTTGCATTTAAGTGCCCAAGCTGATCTATGTAAGAAATTCAAACTTTATGTTTTGACATATTTGGGATTCAGTGGAGTTACTTTAAATGTAAAAACGTCAAACAATAATAATCAGAATAATAATCTTAATATTTGACAGAGTTCAAAACACATGGTAGTTTAAAGAAATTGTGTTTTCACACAATATTACCTGATGCCTGTCCTCTATTGCCACAAAGCTGGTGTATGGAGTCACTATACTGTGTTTCTTACTCAAGTCAATGATGTACTGTTTCCTCTCATTTTTGATCACCTAGTAAGTGAAAAGAATGATAGATAAAATCTTATGTCAAATTGTGATGAAATTTTCATCGAAACAAATTACAAATTATAAGATGCTGTATAAATCTAAATGGCCATGATGGACCTATCAATGCTAACCTTTAGAGAAAACTACCTTGCTTATGTTCAATAGAATGTAAACATAATCTGAGCATAAATCAACAAGATACCGTATTTGCATTTAACAACCCCCCCCCCCCCTACTAGCGCCACAAACCACATATTATAGAAGAAAAAGATCTTAAAATCTTACCTTATAGATTTATAAACCATGATGAATGAGCAATTAACAAAAAACAATTAAGGACACTCCATTAATGTTAAATCATTATAAAAGATAATCCTGTATTATATATATAATCATAATATTCAATGATTTTTTTAATTGAATTGTAACTTAAATTAACATATTTTGAAGCATATTTTTATAACCACGACAAAATACGTGCATGACCATGCCATACCATTGTAACTGAGTCGCAAAAGCAGCACAGCAATGTGATATACATGTAAATAGATTTACCTGATGTTTGATCCTGTCATCGTCCAGGGTTCCATTCTCATAGTCTGTAATCACTGCCCTAGCTGTTAACTGATGTAACATCTGTAACATGTTTTATATATTAATATAAAATGAATAGCTTTAAACATTTCAATCAAAAACCACATTCATAAAAAACATAAATGTAGTTTTCTAACAGTGAGTCACCAGATTATTGTAGTTCATACACAGACAATGCATAAAAATATATAAGGATGTAACAGCAGACTTTTATTTTATACACATGCAATGCATAGAATTATCCAAAGATGTAACATAAAAAGGAATATATAATAAAGTTAAGAATAAATTAAATATATTTAAGGTCAATTAGCATGAAGAAAATGCAACAGTCGCTGTGGTGTAGTGGTTAGTATACTGGACCGGCAATCCAGACACCCGTGGTTCAAGTTCCTGCTGTGCCCAGCCAACTTTTCATGTGACTTTTCTGTCTGTGTATATATATATGTGTACAGGCTCCTTACAACAAAATTATACCTTCCTTAAGTGGGCTAGATAGCTTCCTCACATGAAAGAAGTCCATGATGGGATTCCAACCAACAGCTGCGAAAGAACAAATGATTTGAAGGCAACAAACTTAACCGCTCAGCCAAGGAGGTCCTAATGATATTGCTGGTTCTTTATTTGATAAAAAGTTTTATCATATAAGATCATGACAACTTTGTATTACAGCAACATTAAACAGGTGAAATAAAACTTACTGTTCCAGTTGTTATATTGAGATCCACAGTTGACACCATTGTAGATATTTCATTATTACCAACCTTGGCCTTTAGTGTTGCCTGAAAATAACATTAATATTGTGCAATATTGGGCTTTCTTTAATATATCTAATGTGTATTATGAGCTTTCCTATTTGGTAATAAATAAGTTTGTTAAAGGAACACCATTTAGTTTTTTTTTTTTAACATAACATGACTGAATATATTTGGGTATCATTTTATGTAGGTCTGGACCATTAACTTTTAACTGAAATCAATTTTAGTATAGCATAAAATATCAATTTTAGATTTAATTCAGAGTATCTTTCTATTACCAAGGGGCATAACTCTAAACATATAGCTTTCATTATAGTGTCCCTTGTCTAAACAACTGCACCTTGTCATGATAATAAGTATTTCAAGTTTCATGTTGATTACTTTTAAAATGTTTGAATTATGAATTAAATTAAAGTTTTTTGCACAACAACAATGCTGTGATAATAATAGCTTGACTTTTTCTTCAAAACAGACAATCTTAAAATGAAAATGGAACTGTAAGAAATATATAAAGTTCTCACTTGAGTGCAGCTCTCTACAAATCCATACACAACTTGCCGACAACCACTAAATAAACAAGGGATATGAATTGGTGCTTGTGTTGGAGGTGTAGCTTTGTCATTGGTCTGCATCCAATCAACATGCACGTTAGTTAAACTTAGTTGGCATGCCTTTTCAAGCTGTGAGAGTAGTTTCCCTTTCCACTGAGATTTAGTATCAGGATTAAAATGTTGATATGTACCGCCACTTACAGATGAAATACTCCGCAACAAATGATGATTTACTGTCGAGCTAAAAGAACATGAGGCAATAAAAGTCACGTTTAATACTGTTCAAAATTCACATGCAAGTGGCAAATAACTCCATAAATAGAAGCCAAAGAGCAACATGTTGTGTCCAATAGCAATGGTTGGGGGAGGGGGGGGGGGGGGTGTTAACAACTGTGGCTATATGAAAACAGTGGCTATATGAAAACAGAGGTTTATGCAATATCTATTTCTTAAAAATTTACTTCTGAATTGTTGAGAAATTCAATATCCACTTACACACACAATGGTTGTAATTATTTCCATGCACATATCTGCCATTCAGATAACTAAGTTTTCAATACCCATAAGGGTTCTTACACTGAAATCATTATTGCAGTGTTAATATCAGGGATGGTATTACAAGTACAGATCTTGAAACAGTAAAATTAAAGAGAAACACAAAAATACCTGACTCCAAGTGAAAAAATTCTGATTTGCTGAGAAGTTTTCTGAGCAGCCAATAGAATTGAAGATTCCTGAGTCACATGACCATCAGAGATGAGAAAGAGATTCAGGCAGCTTTGATCAGCAGACGACACTGTAGCAGACGACAATATCTGTGTAGCATGAAGAGGCTCTAACAATTCTGTGGAACCTAAATTTGCAGACGCTACCTGTAAATGAGATACAGTAATCAGTGTTACCTTTACATTGCATACATTTTTTAGCAAAGAAGTAATTGACAAAAATTTACCAAATATTTAAAAACTATATGACATATTATATGCCCGACATTTTTCTATTTTTTAAGTTCTATTTAATAGTAAAAGAAAATTATTTGCTTCAATTTTAGTGTAAATATAAGAGTAAGCACTGTATTGATCGAATTGTGTCAAATGTCTTTAGAACAACCTTCCAGAAATCATGACTACAGTGCAATTACAAATATAAAACACTGCCATCTTGCCAAAAATATTACCTGGATGAACTGTTTCGCCAACTGAGAGGAGAAGTTGTTACATGATTGAGGAGATGGAAACAATTCTTTATATGTACTACCAAACACAACCAAGTTGAATTTGCACTGCAGCGGTAAATTGTCTATAGCTAACAGGGCCACCTGAAATAGATCAACATTCATTGCTTTATAGTTTTAGTTCATGATAAACACATATACAATGTATATTAGAAAAGACAATTATCTCAGTATGTCTGAAAATTAAAACTGGTTGGACAGTTATTTATCATGAAATCATACTGAAAACAAAATCATAAATTTTACATTAAGAACTCTTGTATATCCTACCAGTTAACACTTAACCTGCTCAATTTGTGTAACTGATTTGCCCAGCTTTAAATTTGAAACAGTCCATTCTAAGTTAAAGGGATTAACATATCAAAAAGACAAAATACAAAGAATTGAGCTACTGAATATACAGATCCTGGTCAGACTACAAGGATGTGCCAGGCTTGCCTGGTTCTATACCGGTGACATCGGCTAGTCAGTTTTAGTTCAAGCAGGTTAAGAGTCTTAAAAATATACCATAGGAGAAACATATATATTTTTAGTAGGTAAAAAGTAGAATTTACAATATTTTCCACCATAATTATTCATAAAAACAAATAAAGACATAAAAGATTCAATCATGTATTTACCTTCTTGGCCTGTTCCTCAGGTTGGCCTTTCATTGAATTAGACATGTCTAACAGAATAATAATGTTAGCCTCAGTCACAGACTGTGTCTCAAATTCAGGGTAGAATGTCAGCATACATGCCTGTAATACAAACATGATATACTCAATTCATAAATTAATGTAATACTATACTGTGGTATATTTTCCTATAGGTAGTGTAGACCAAGAGCTAAACCTTTTAAGAAAATAATCCCCTGAACATATTTATTGATCTAAATATCCATCAAAATGCACCTCTGACAATCCAGAGCCAAAAATTAGCATCTTGGGGTGCATGCCCCAGACCTCTACCCCATATAATTCAACATTCCTGTAAATTTAAAATAAGCTATGCCCCTCCTGTAATTTTGTTTAAATGTAACAGTAAAGTTTTGCTATATTGGTATAGTCCTAAAAGATAACAACCTTTAGTGTTGAAGATACAGCTCAAATCACTACATATGCGTGCATAATCTAAACCAAAAGATGAACAACATGCAATTTGAAGCCAAAAATTTTAACTTGTCTGCCAATAATTCATTTTCAAACATTTCTTATCTTTTGAAAATGACAAAGTTTGTTCTATCTTAAGGTAATTTTCTTGTCTACAAAGTTAAAATGGAAATAACACTAGACTAAAATGTCTTACCTGAGTATTTTCTGTAGGATGTTTCTCCACCCACATTCTAGGAACATGGATTTCAGCCAGGTATATATACAGCTGGAAACCTTCATCAAATCTGCTCCTTCTGGGAAGGGAGACAACTGCTTTTGTTGCTGTTTTCTGGAATTATAAAGTGAGGAATCAGTAAGTTATATCCATTTCCCTGCTTCCATAACCTTTACCCTGCCAAATTTCTTAAATGGATTTGTCCAACTTTGATTTCTAGAACTGTCCATCACCAATTTAAAGAATATTAAGATGTAGATTGAAGTTAGTCAGCCAACCTTTAAATGCCTCGTTCCGGCAGATTATGGGTTAAACCATTAATCGGTTAAACCATTATTATATTTTACAATATTTGGTGACTATTCAAGGACCAACTTTAATTGCAATTAATATATTCAAAATTTAAAAAGAAGCTATCATAATTACCTTCCACTTGACCCTGTGGGATGGTGAAAATATTCTCCTAATGTCAAATGGCATCTCTATGGCAACCATTAGAGAAATGTCACATCTCTTGTTGTCAGACACTTTAACAGATTCAGTTGTTGCCTGTGAACATAGAAAATATATAATTTCTATACCAATCAATGTTGATGAAAATAAAGAATGCCATTCTTAGCTTTATTAATGAAAAATGGAAATCAGAATAAACATCAAATAATATCAAAACACGAAACCGTACCAATCTGGACAAAATCATTAGTCATAATTATGGGAAAATTTCGAAGTATTTACTGACTGAAAAGAGAACCAGCAGACCATGATCAGACAGCATGGCTGGGCAGGCTAACCTTGGTCAGCACTGGTTGCACAGGTAGAATATGTTGCCACCAGCAGGGTAAGTTATTTTTACTTATTCAATAAATGAAGGTAAATATCAATAATATTGATGCTATTTGTTACACTAAGATAATAATTGCTACGTAATTTCTGCTTTATATGAAATTGACTACTACCCTCATGATGAATATATTTGGATGTTTGTTTTTTCTGGTTTTTACTACGATTTTAACACATATTTTGGTCATCACTTCTTTGTGGTCAGACTGTTCAACAGGCTTTTCTGGAAAAATTCCCAGTAATTACCAATTTTTTCACAACTTACTGACTACTAATCCTGAATGATAATGCTTTCCAAATGATTATTAGACTCAATGTCTGGGTTCAATTGTCACGGACAAATTACGCCTTGACCAAGGATCAAACTAGCCACCCCTAGATTTTTAATTTAATGCTTTCTCTACAGTGGGACAGACTGGTCCTCAAATATTGATTTATTTCTATAGAAAAAAAATGATTTAATCACCTGTGTCTTCTGTGACAGAGCTCCATCTCGTAACCATGGAGCTACTGAAGCTGGAATAGTGAATGCAATTGCCTCCCCTTGGACCTGCAGCTCTGAGATGTATGTGATCTTGATGAGGACGTCACATTTAGGAGGTAAATTACCAACACTGACTGAGAATACATCCTGAAAAAGAAAATGTTTCAATTATGAATTGATAATTCCCCTCTGAAAGAAATTAAAAGGGTGGCATGGCTGAGTAGTAAACACTCCAGACTAGTAATATAATGATTGTCAGCTGTGTGGGTTCAAACTCCATCAGGGGCAAGCCATCGTTTCCAATTAAACTAAAACAAATTTTGTATTATTTTGCATAATCATCTGTGAAAGCAAATTCTTTTTACTTTGTTTTTTTTCTGCTTTTTAACCCAATTTTGGTAATATTTTGGTGGAAAATCCATTTTCTGAATTTCCTGGATTTCTAAAGAGTAACTACCAATTTTTCTGCAAGTGACCGACCACTAATTACACATGATTTCTGAATCAGATGTGAGGGATAAATGATGATGAGACTTTATGTCTGAGATCAATTGTAATGGAAAAATTTCACCTAGCCCTAGGATTGAATCAGTAACCCTTGGATTACTTTTATCCGTCACATGGTTAGCAGCAAAACAAAACTACATAAAAACGCTGTTTAATCGGGGAAAAGTAAGAATTAAACCATTTAAATAATCTAAAAACATGATCAAAGCAGGATAAATCAAATACGTAGTTGATGTCTGGATAGGAGAAGGTTTATCCGGTTTGCTGTGAAAGTGAATCTTGGCTCGCTAAAGCTCGCCAAGATACACTTTCTCGCTCACCGGATAAACCTTCTCCATCCCAACATCAACCATGTATTCTCTATATCCAACACTCTCCTCCTTGAGTTAAGATGGCAGATTTCTATATTTAGAATGTGATATAAAACACAGATAATTCTTACAGGTGTCTCTTCTTCCATTAGGTATGCCCCATCACCCCTGGCAACAGCTTCTTTATATTCCTTCCTAGCTTTACTCTTCTCTTTAACTTCACCTACAAAATGTTAAATGGAAAAATCAATCAGTAAATCATTTTTACCATTTCAATTTTTGGAATTCTATCATAGCAACTTAAGGTCTTGTCAGTTGAAAATACATATTTTAAAACCTAGAATTACGATATGAGCTGCCTGAAAGTGTTGATATAAAAGTTGATTACTTCAAATAACTTAACACATTATCAACAAAACAATTATCATGTTATCATTATCATGTTTTCCTAGGTAAAGCTATCCTTAAATGATTCTTAACCATCAAGTAAATTTACTTTCAGCAATTAATGGGGCCAATCCATCATGGAAACTGCTTGAGTTGGTTGAATTTTTAGGATTTTATTTCTGAATTATTGTAACTCTTATCAACAATTTTTTAATGTATACCTATCACATGTTTTCCGTTAATGAAAGCCTCAAATCCACATACTGCTGCTGTATCATCCAATGGGAACACATACTTGGCCTCTATAGCAGTTGTACTGTCATTTCTGTATGCTTGTAGAACCACAACCTATCAATATATAAAAGATATAGAGAATAATAGGTTGGTGCCATGGATTGAGAAAGTTTATCTGGCGAGGCGGAGGAATTTATTGGGGTCGCCTTCGGCTCACCCAATAAATTCCGGAGCAGAGCCAGATAAACTTTCTCCATCCACGACACCAATCTATTATTCTACTTATCCTGTCACCGTTTTTTTTAAAGAATTTTATTAGGCAAACTACCTTTAATCACACTATCGGAAAATGTTTCTATATAAACAAAGAAGGCCCGAAGCGTGCATTATTCTACAACAATGCACTCGCCGTTCTTATTATCTCCCTGTGTATTTTTACATCGAGGGCGCCATTTTGTTTGAAAAATGTGATAAATAAAAACATTTTTTTGTTGAATTTTGTTGTGAAAACTATCTAGAATGAAAGAAAATGGTCTAACTAAGAAAATGAATTCGAACAACAATATCTTTTATTGAGTCGTTAACGCTGTACAGACGTTTAAAGTATTGTTTACGTGACGTCATAATGTAGCGCAAAACAGCACGTGTCAAACAATCTAATCAACTATTTATATGCTGCAAACGAGTAAGTTTTACAATTATTTCACTTTTAATAATTTGTATTTCGCTTGAAAAATTATAGAGTGAAATAAAATAAACAAAGTTTTATCAACATTTCCAAAATTCGTTATTCTACACACAGAAGATTTAACGACAGTTTTTATATTTTTTTCTTGAAAAGTAGTCCGGCAAACATGCATACCACATTATCAAGTGCCGTAGATCAGTAAAAATATACGGCACCTTGTTATCGGGCCGAAATTGATACAAGTGACAGGATAAAAACTATTATATAACAGATAAACCTAAAATGACTGGATGGGAACCCCAGGACTTCAGAACATGATGTTGACTGGGCAGCTGATAAACAAACACATGATAATGCTGTCTCAATTTAAACATTATTCATTTTAATTTGTCAGTTTGTTTCTAGGAACTAACAAGTACTGTTGACATAAGAAGAAACATGGTTGTGGCCCCTGTATGGGCTCAAACCTCATTTACACCATGCCATATAGCTTTACCCCATGCCAAAAAGCTTTATATCATACCATATTTCCCTACACCATTCCATATAGCTTTACATTATGCCATACAGCTTTACACTATACCATATTGCTTTACACTATGCCATATAGCTTTACACTATGCCATACAGCTTTACACCATGCCATATAGCTTTACACTATGCCATATAGCTTTACCCATACCATGTAGCTTTACACCACGCCATATAGCTTAACACCATGTCATATAGCTTTACTCCATGCCATATAGTTTTACTCCATGCCATATAGCTTTACACCATATAGCTTTACTCCATGCCATATAGCTTTACACTATGCCATATAGCTTTACTCCATACCATGTAGCTTTACACCATGCCATATAGCTTAACACTATGTCATATAGCTTTACTCCATGCCATATAGTTTTACTCCATGCCATATAGCTTCACACAATATAGCTTTACTCCATGCCATTGCCATTTAGCTTTATCCCATGCCATACAGTCCATGTCATATTTCTTCATATCATGCCATATTTCTTTATCCCTTGCCATATAACTGTACACCATGCCATATAGCTTAATCCCATGCCATATTGCTTTATCCCATGTCATATAGCCCATGCCATATTTCTTAATATCATGCCATATTTCTTTTAACCATGCCATGTAACCTTACATGAGTTAAGAGGGTTTGCACACATCACATTATTTCTTAATAATTAATTATGACCAAAACTTTATACTTTTGCATACTGAAAGACAAGAATGTATCCTGCATAAAAATAATTCAGATAATGATTTTTATGGTAATATAATAATATACAAACCTTGGCCACCATGTCCATCATTTTTCCTCTGATATGTACACTTTTAAGAGGGATATGTTCCTTCTTGTTACCTTGTAATCCTGCTTTAACCTTGGCAAGAGGATCTTGAACATCTTTAATATCTGAGATATCTAAAAGGGAAATAACCTATGTGTTTCTTCTAAAATTATGCAATACAAATACATCTTAATGTGAAATCTTCTGAAATGTATGGGTAACAATCTCGTTTTACTTAAAATTTAGATAATCTTACTTTTGTATCACCGAAACAATCTGAGATTATGTAAAAATGAAACAATCTACATAAACTGAATAATCTGAAATTATCTAAAATGAAGTTTGATTCTTTGTGTGAATCTAATATATGCAAATTAGGTTTCTACTGTATTTCCCGCCATTTACAAGTGAAATTTACAACAAAAGAAGTTTGATATATATATTTATATGAATGTTGTAAAGTCTACTATATGAATGTTGATAAGTCTACTTAGTTACTAGACAATGGAAACGTTCATTCTCCAACTAATGTTAACTGGATATTTTGTGCTTAAAACTTTTGTTCATGTACCATGATATTGTATATTCAATATGCTATACAAATATATGTTGTAAAGACTATGTACTAAACGTCAATAAATCATTTATCTATCTATAATAATGAATTCACTTACCAATATCAGTATTTGAAGAAGTCTGAGGTTGAGTGTCCTGATTTGTGACCTCTAAACCTTTCAGTACCTGTAGATCTCCATCTCTTATAGTTGGGTGTTCTGTAATATTGTCTCCCGGTAGAGAAAACTCAACCAGGTATTTCACACACTGTTGACTTGGGTTGTATATAACAAATTCATTATCCTAAAACAAACAATTTTAAGGTTTAAATGGGTATGCTTCCATAAACATGTTGCATAAAATATATCTTCAAGAATCAAACTTAAGAAAAATATAATTCTAACTTAAACAAGAGTGTTAATGCAGTGCTAATGCTCTAGTGTAAAAAATCTCAAGTTAAAAAAAATAACTCCAAAAATATTTTTTCAGAATTATGCGCCTTGTCTTACCACTGCACATTGTCATAATTGTCCTAATAAGAAAATATTCTAAGTTTTATGTAAATAATTTGAAAATTGATATAATGGGCTAAATTTATGTTTTTGCAACAAAGACAACAACACCACAGTAATCAAAAGCTCAACATTTCTTTGAAACAGACAAGCTTAAAATGTATAAATATTCATATCCCAAGTGAAACTTTGAACCTATGATGAAAAATTACTTATATGGTTTCTATATCACATTATATCCTATACAGTTCTAAAAAGCACTGATCTGATTGGCTGATAAGCATTGATGTCACAAGTTTGCAAGACTACTTGTAGACCCCTAAGATATGTAGACTTGATGGTCATTTCCACATATAACTGCAAGCAAGTCAAAATATCCTGAAATATCCTGAAGTCAAAACTTCCTTGAGTCAAAACATCCCAAAAACACAATGTTTTGACAATATATCATATAAAATAACAGCCAAAAACTTATCCTTAATATTACCTCAAATGAGCTCTGGTTGTCATTTGATGATTTCACACCTTGTACACAGTCAAAACCTTCAGGGGCTGATGTAATAGTGAAGTCAGTCTGGTACATTTTACAACAGTGTCCTAGAGATACGTTACACAGCAACATAAACCTAGTACCAGTCTGGGAATTTGCTGTAGAGTACTGGGAGCTTTTTCTGAAATAATTTTGAAATACACATGTATATTATTTGATTTTTGATGGGTTATATGGCCATAAACAAAAGCTGCCATTAAGACAGCATACTTGACTATTCTCAGCGCTTGATAGTAAAACAAGACCTAAAAAAGAGTCAAAATTTTAACAAAATCCATGTTAAGAGTTATTGGCCTTAATCAGTGGCCTTCTATAATGCTCTAAAATAAGCGTGCAAGTTTTTAACCCATCTCTTATAGTAGTTTTGGAGATACAAACTTCACCAAAGATGACGCTGCCACTGACCCTGGGATGAATTCAATAGCTCTCCCTATTCTCTGAATAATTGAGCTAAAGCATCTAAAGCATCTATTTCTCTATGGCAACTTCTGCAACAAGTGCTTGAGTAAGACAGTGTGCCAAGTTAAGAGTATGGACCTTGGTCAGTGACCTCCTATTATACTCTCAAATAAGTGAGTGAAGTTTCAACTCATTCCCTTCAATAGTTAAGGAGATACTAAATTGCACACAAAAATTAACAAGAGTGTGATGCAGACAACAAGGCCTTGGTGAGTACAATAGCTCTCCCTATTTTTTAAATTTTATCGAGTTAAAAAGAGATATGACTGTAAACTTACCCAGGATTATCTGAGAAGTATATCCCAGCACCAAGGTTTCCAACATCTGTTCTTGCAACACCCATTTTGTCTGCTACCATATTGGGCATTAATAAACCCCTGTAAACAAACAATGATTTACTGAAAAAACATATTTCACTACTCTTTATGTACAGGTCAATTATACTACATGTATAACAAAGAGCCACAAATATCTTCTTTTATGATCCTGCACAAACAGTTTATTATTGGTATTTTTGTTTGTTTTTCTGTTCATAAGGCCAATTTTACATATGTGTGGTCATTTTTCAACAAACACCCACCGAACAGGACTTTTCTGGATAACTAACAAGTAGTCAAAAATTTCTCTGCAAGTGACTGACCAATAATCATCCATGATTTCTGAATCAGCTGTGAGAGACAAATGACTGTTAGACTCAATTGTCACATTGACTTAGGATCCAACAAGCATCCCCATGAATACTAATCAGATGCTCTCCCTATTGAGCTTTTTGATAATAGGTAAAAGCATGAACAATCAAATCGATATTGCTATTCAATCTCCCTCCCTTCGTCTACATTCTAGAATTTTTATATTCAACAAAGCAGGTGATGCCCCATACTTCACCAGATTTGTGAAATTGTTTTCTCTGGTTTTCTGGATCATTGGTTCCAAATACTTACAGTGTTGACGGGGTGTGAGTGATTTGCACACTTGCCCCAAAGTTTGGAAATTTGCTAAATGTATTTCAAATGCAGTCTAAAGCTTGTTTCAATAAAAACTGCAACAATAAAGACATTATTATTGAATTAATGCATTATAATTAAACATATTACAGCTTAAAGTACATTTAATATACATTTAGCAAATGATTAAACTGAGAGGGAAATGTCGACTTTACATTTCCATGGGGGGAGGGCAAAATTTTAATTGATGCATTTTTTTACTGCAGGGAGTGGGTGGGTATCAAGTGTCCTGGAGGGCAAATGTCCCGTATATCTGACAATAACTGAATCTTGTAATGAAGAGTTTATAATATCAGAAAACTGATTATTACACTGTCCCCTAACTTGAGCATTATAATGGGTATGCTAGTGGAAAATAAAAATTTAGCTTCTATAATTAAAAAAAATTCCTACTGTTTTCTTTCTTAATGGACATCGCACAAGACATAAATTAAAATGGTACTGAATCTAAAACACAAAATGATAAAATAAAACTGTCTCAAATATTCAGCAAACCTTGACAAAATTCCAAGCATGTTGTGACAGGGTGAAGCATGACTCAGCAGATTTATATTTCCCACATCCGACATAAAGTTCACCTCTTCCACAGTCCGCCTGACTCTGTATAAACCATGTATCTTTCCTCTATCTTTAGCTAGCTTCTCTTCCAAGATCTTGTAAATTTCTGCTGAGTCAGCATCAGACTGGTTTACATATTTTATATGACATCCCATGGCTCTGTATTTAGCAATAACTGTAGTATCAGGGGACCAGTCTGTGGCTTTACTTACAGCAACAATATCTGATAAAAGCTGTCCAAAATAAAAACCCAAATTATGTCCAGACAGGTCTTGACTGTAAATGATTTTCAATTAACTGAATTATTTATAACCTAACTTACATGAATAAACTTTAAAGTCACTTCAAAAACATTAAGCTGGAAGAAAAAGTCATCAATTTTGTCCCAAAATGATAAAAAAAATTTGCATCATAAGTTGCGTTATTGAGTGTTCTAACATTTTTGCATGCACAAAGCGTTTTACACACTATAGCCATAACTGTTTGAGAAAGACTCCAGGTGTATTTCTACAATTCCACAATATATGTGTAAGGCAATGCCACTCCCAGTTTGTGAGTTTAACAACCACATTATTATAGACAACTTCTTTATTCAACTTATCACAAGTTTAAAATGTTAACCTTTTATAAGGGAGGGCCCACACTAATGCTAATATAACTTTCAGCTCAACCCTTTTTTGTATATTGCATAAAAGTACACACGGTTAGATAACAAATAAAATATTTTTTTAACTTTCTTGAGACATATGTACATATATTGCATAACAAGACTTAGCTTTTACCTGACAAAGGTCCTGTTTACCAATGACTTCTCTTAAAGTCCAATCACTTGACTTCTTAAATTGTTCTTTATGAGGCAAAACCTCATAAAATTCTTCTATAAGCTTGTCCATATCATCATCATAGTTGCCTAGTAACTTATCCGTTAATTGAGACAGTATCACTTTCGCTTCAATTATCTACAAGAGATAAATAACATTTAGAGTTAAAGTGACATTATGCCCATCAAAGTGTAAATGAACAGGTAAAATCAAAGTTACTTGACATTTTGCCATAATCGTGTTCAACCTTTTACTTGTCTATAAAAAACGAATTAATAATTCAGGTGACCAACTGAAATTACTGTAAATATAGTTCAGAATATATCAGTAATTTTCAATTCTTAAGAGGAGTGCGGCAGTCTTTTTATAAATAAGGTCATTTTTATATTTGCATCATAAACATTTTTCATTATCCATCATTGGTCAATCAACATTATAATAGTCATTCTTTTGAAATATATAACTTATATGAATTAATAAAACTTATACTTAATTAACTGAAAAACCAGAAAAAAAGCAAAGATTCATACGGAACTCTTAAAATGGCATCATGTTATAAATTTTTCATACGGCAATATACTGACCCCTTAATTTGAATAGTTATGTCCCAAATATAAAAAAAACCCCAGAAATTCATGTCAGGAAAAAGCGTTATCCTAAAGTTGAAATCCCAATTTATATTTTCACATTCCAAACCTGTTTCTTAATAATGCAATATATGGTCCCCACAAAAATTTAGGTTTCACCCATATTAAGTTACCCACCCCCCCCACTCCTGTTTTTTTTGGAACAGGGACCCTGAAAAATATTATCTAGATAAAATCAACCCCTCTATGTATGTAAACCAAAATCTAATCCCACATACTGAACACCCCAGATCTTAAAACTCACTCTGCTTATTTATGTAAACCTTTAAAAACTATGAGACCTTTTTGTCTTAAACAAAACCACTTGCAATTCTTTCTCTTTTGGTTCCTTAAGACTTTGACTGGATCTTAACCAAAAATTTTTCTCTGTAAAAATACTTCTTTAGAGTTTCCAAGATGGATCAACCTCTGTCAGGGCCTCATTCCAGACTATTGAAGTGAGTGCTGCCACCTGGGGGGAAATTTCTTCATTCAAGAGAGATAACTTTCCTATTTTCTATAAAGAACAATGAAAACAAACAACAATTAATCTTTTAAGAAATCTCTTTTTACAAAAGGCTTACTTCTTATTCAATTTTATGGATAGAAAAGTAAGTTATTATTTTTTGTCAAAAATCTGTAGAGAACAATATCTCAGAAAAAAACAAAACTTTTAAGAGTTTTTCTTATAGCTTGAATGAGTTTAACAATCAAAGTAGGACAAAGTGAAAAATTACTAACAGCACAAGAAAGCATTTACTTACTGAAATTGACATTAATTATACAATGTTCGAAAATTGAAATAAAAATTGTACCATTCTTAAAGTAGCAGATCCAAAGTCTTGCACATCTACTGATCCTGGTTTACAAGGAACCATACACACAGGTTTGTTGGCATATTGTCTATACAACTGCTCATAACCACTCAGTACCTCCGACACCGTCTGAAAGTACCAGACTATTGCCTCGTCTATTTTCACCACCTGACAATACATGTACATTGTATCAGTACAATAAATACAGGATATGGAATGAGTGTAGGTTTAATACTTAATTTATTGAACAAGTTGAATAAAATCATATTAAGCGAGCCTCAATAAATTTAGTATTGAATCTACACAAATATAATATTCTGTTTATCACATACATAAAATAAGAACGGGAAACTGTTAAAAAGAGCCATATTTCATTAAAGGCCAATGGTGTAGCACTAAAATTAGCGCACTTAAATGCTATGTTTATATATAGCGCAAATGACGTCACGCCAAAGTGTTATTACAATAGTGTAATATCATTTTTATCAAATAACTTTATTACACTCATGTGCTGCGCTTTATGTGATAAAAGGTATTTTGAAATAAATCTCTTAACACCAATGAAAACATAAGACATGGAAACAATTTTTTTATTATATACAATTTTGGCCAAAATTTTAAGTTAAAAAGGTCAATAACTCCAAAAATATTGCTTTTAGAATTATGCCCCTTGTGTTATAACTGAACATTGTCATGTTAAGATAGTATTCCTATTTACGTGTAAATATACTCCCAAAATAGAACAATAAAACAAAAGAAAATGGGTTGGGCAACAAGTTCTAACAACTTTTCATTAATCCCTTCCCAGAAATCTTTGTCTTATAAAGGGTGTTGCTATACAGAGGCTGTACTTTAGTATCTAATGCAAAAACAACAAATATTTCAAACTAAATAGACTGGTACCTTATTATTGTCAACTTGAGCATTCTGTGCATATAACCTGTACCTGAACTGGCAGTCCAGTCTGGTGGCAACATGTACCTCCAATGCTTCCATTTTCTTTGTCTCCTGTGAATACAACATAAGGTAAATGACAGTCAAAAACAAAATTCATTTTCAGTTGAATACTTTTTTATAGGAATTGATTTTTTTTTAACTTTTAAATACATCAGTAAAAAAAGAAATGTCCATGGACAGTGCTCTACTTTACTGAGTGCTGGAAAGTTAAATACATTTGTAAAGGCAACATAGAAAAAAGGGTATAACATTGCAACAAGATAATTTTAGGATTATCTGCCCTTTTGAAACAGTGCCTTTTTATGGCAATAAACATGTACAATGTATACCAAGTTTAAAGTGAATAGCTTTTATAGTTTCTGAGAAAATAGACCTTAATAAAACAGTCAGACAATGCTGACGCCAATGCCAAAGAGAGGGTTATGACAAATAGCTTCACATTTTTCCCCCGGAAAAGTGGAAATGACAACAGATACCAGAGTCTTATAAAACCATCTTTGAAATATTCTAAAATAAGTCTATGCAGTAGGACTAACAAAACAAGAGGGCCATGATGGCCCTGAGGTCGCTCACCTGTATATAGGCCCCCCGGAGCCGGGCCAGTTTAAATCCAAGGCTTTTATTTGAACAAACTTGGAAGACACCCATTAGAAGATGTTTCATGATGTTAAGTTTTTACTACACACATAAAATGAAAAACATTGCCCCCCCCCTCCCCCCCGTTTAAACCCCAGGGCTTTTATTTGAACAAACTTGGTAGACACCCATAAGAAGATGTTTCATGCTAAACATCTAAGCTCTAGCTCATTGGGTTTTTCAAAAGAAGATTTTTTAAGTTTTTACTATACACATATAGCAAAAAACAATGACACCCCTGGGGCGGGGCCAGTTTGCACCCCAGGGCTTTTATTTGAACAAACTTTGTACACACTTACTAGAAGATGTTTCATGCTTAATATCTAAACTCTAGCTCTTTGGGTTCTTTAAAAGAAGATTTTAAGTTTTTGCTACATTGTATACACAAATAAGGAAAATCAATGACCCCCAGGGGCGGGGCCAATTTTGACCCCAGGGCTTTTATTTGAACAAACTTTGTAGACACTCACTAGAAGATGTTTCATGCTTAATATCTAAACTCTAGCTATTTTGGTTTTTTAAAAGAAGATTTTTTTAAGTTTTTGCTATACACATATAAGGAAATCAATCACCCCCGGGGGAGGGCCAATTTTGACACCAGGGCTTTTATTTGAACAAACTTGGTAGACACCCATTAGAACATGTTTCATGCTAAATATCTTAGCTCTAGCTCTTTGAGTTCTTTAAAAGAAGATTTTTTAAGTTTTTACTATATGCATATAGGGAAAATCATTACCCCCTAGGGCGGGGCCAATTTTGACCCAAGGGCTTTTATTTGAACAAACCTGGTAGACACTCATTAGAAGATGTTTCATGCTAAATATCTTAGCTCTAGCTCTTTGGGTTCTTTAAAAGAAAATTTTTTAAGATTTTGACCCCAGGGCTTTAATTTGAACAAACTTTGTACACACTTACTAGAAGATGTTTCATGCCAAGCTCTTTGAGTTTTTTAAAAGAAGATATTTAAAGTTTTTTTCTTTTGGTTGCCATGGCAACCAGAGTTCTGCATGGAATTAAATTCTTTGAACAATTTTTAAAGGTGACCACCAAAGGAACATTCCTGTGAAGTTTGGATGAAACTGGCTAAGTGGTTTATAAGGAGATGTCATTTAAAGTAAAAGTTTACGGACGGACGACGGACGAAAAGCGATCACAAAAGCTTTGTGACAGGTGAGCTAAAAATTTGCTGTTACAGAAACATAAGGCTTTTTAAAATTTTCAACTTATCTCAAGATTATGGAGACAGTATTTGTTTGTTAATATCTAATTCATTTTCTAAATCTTTAACAATAACTTTGAGTTTATGTAAGATAAAACATATACCTTATTTATTAGAAGCGCCCATTTTGGTAACTGGAAAGTGTCCTCATCAAACTCGGGAGCATTTACATCACCGTATAAGAAGCTAGGATAACTGGACAAGTTTACTGTGACAACCTTCTTCTTAACAAGCCTTGTACCTCTACCTACTTCATTATGTGTTGCTATGTAAAACAAAAAACAAAAATTTTCAATGCCAGCTCATACAATATGTTTTCGCAACAGTTTAATGTTAATGGCACATTGTGCCTCAGAAATGGATCATTCACTGCAAAAATGAGTTTTATAATGTTCAAATAACTTGGGGCATGGGAGCATGGGGGATGAATAATTAAAATGTATGCTTACTTGTTCATTTTGTATTTGAATCCTTACTTTTAGTTACTGTTTATTTGTTATACACAGACTCATTTGACAAAATCTAGTAACTCTATGTCTGCTTTTACGGAGTAAAATTTTGTACACAAATGACAAATTATTGAAATTTTTTGCCTGGTATCCGGAATATCTATTTTCTGGTTTTATAAAGATTTTCATACTATGTAAAAAGAAGGACAAACCAGTAAAGCTTGAAGTCGCCGTATGACTTTTACATTGTTGGTGTGACTTAAAATTTTACTTAGGTCACAATTATGTTTCATTTAAACTCAAATAATAAAATAAAATAAAATCTTCAGCTTTCTCAAAACTCAATCTTAAATAGATATGTCTAAACAAAAAATAATAAAAGAGTTGTCTTCATTCCTTAATTGATGTATCGTAAATAATTCTTACTCTGAATTTTTCCTTTCCCAAACTCCTGATTATTGTTGATGTCCGCTAACCTGTATTTGCCAGTATCAAGGAGTCTATTTTTAGTAACACATTGTTGTACATATTTTGGGCTCACCACAGGAATATTATGCCTGTTACACTGCCGTAACTTGTATGAAATACTTGTGCCTTTCTTGTTGAAAACAACAAAAAATGAAGCCTGAAAAATATAGCAAAAATGAATTGATATTATACATGCAAACATAACTAATATTCTGAAATCTTGTAAATTGTTTAAAACCACTGATAGATCATACTCTAACCTTTTATTTGAATAACAATTGATTTAACCACAAACATACTGACATGTGCTTTTTTGTTAACAAAATTTTGCGGTGAAATTCTTTTTGTATCCACTATAAATCAAATACATGTAATTAGAATAAGACTATTCTATGCATTGAAACAAAAGAAAACAATTTGTTAGGAAATTCATACCTTCCATATAAAAATCTAAATCTGATATCCCACAATTTCAATAACCAAGTCAATTTCTTTATCCAGTAAACTTAACAGTTCTTTAGATTTTCCCCACAACAACTGATTCAGGATCAGAAACAAAACTGAACACATCAATAAGTTTGTTAAATTTTCCCTTATGATAATCATGCTAATTTAGGTAGAAATTGGTGCAAAAGAACAAAACAAGTGAGATTTTTTTTTTGATACCTTCTTGGTGAGGATGTATGATATTACACCTCCATTATCTGTTATTGTCTTTCTCCATGTACACTTCTCCTTGTATGATGTACATGCCTCAAACTCCAATACAACTGTACAATTAGTGAACACTTTCATCCTAGCACAAAGTCTGTCATCACTTGCTAAAAATTTCCACACATCTCATCTGTTTGATAAAAAGAAAGACAGTGGCAACTATTTTTTATTTGGGAGTTAAAGTCGATGTATTAAATGTCAACATAATTCAATTTTACAAATGAAGAGGATGTCTAATAACTGAATAAGTCTATTTAGCATAGATTTGTCATTTTCATTTTGTTTGTTTTGTTTTTCTTTGAGTTCATTGTTGTTACAATAATATGAATTTAAAAGCTTGAGTTTCTTTACCATCTAAAAAAAGTCATCTTTAGTTGATCATTGATCAGTGTTGATCTCATAATTTATAGGAAGTGGCTAGCCGTACGGCACTCTTCAAAAATATATGGAAGGCGAAAGTGCATATGTTAATTATGACTTTAAGGGAGGATTTTAGTCAAGAATGTTTACTTTTTAGAGATTAATCGACGTGTTGGCTACAGTAAAGAATTTACTTTGTCATCTCAAGACGTCGAGAAAAAATAGCGTTTGGTTGCAGTTCAATAACATCAATTGAAATAGTTTACAAAATTTTGATAATAATCCTTTCTTGTTTCATTAACTTTAATTTTTAAACTGAAAAAAAAAAAAACACAAAAAACACCGAAAATAATTGTTGTTGGGCTCTGATAATTGCGTCAATTATCGACGGTATAGAAGTTTGTCCATCATTAAGGCAAGTTTGCATTATTAAATTATTTTTCCTTTTCACTTTTTTTAATATTCTTTTTATTTATATATTTATTCCTCACCGATCATTATCTATTCGATCCATGTGCTTAATTAATAGATTTAACAATTCATCTTTCATACAAATCATAAGCATGAAAATTAAGGACGTTATAACATGCAACTTTGACACTTGATTTTATTAAGATAGATTATACAACGCTTACTCTTATTCATGTTTTTGTGTGCAAAATTGCGGAACATCTTTATTAAAGTGAACACACTAGGACAAATGCGGAGATTTGATTACAATCGTTGTTTAAAGACACAAAATAACATATGCACTTTCGACTTCCATATAATTTTGAAAAGTGCCGTATGGCTAGCCAATACAGTGTGTACAGGCTAGTCGTACGTGACTCACGTACGGCTAGAACTCTTGGCTAGCTGTACGGGCCCGTACGGCTAGCCACTTCCTAATTTATAATTGTGATTTACATGTCATTTTACATGACCATTGATTGGAAATAAAAGTTTTTCTATTCTGTTCTGTCACAAAGATAAAACTGGTATGATATGCAGCAGTATTATAAATTAGTTCATGTAAAAATGTTTAGTAGGTTTGTTTATCAGTGTTGATGTCAATTTCTATTCTCAGTTTTGTCATTTTTGACCATCGCTACGAACTTACTCCTGGTTTCTCATCTACTCCCAGAACAATGATATACATTGATGCTTCTTTGAAATGTTTGTATGACAAAGTATACAACCTTAATAATTGTTCTTAATGAAACTGTTCCTCATAACGATTTCACAACATTGAGCGTTGCAAATGGTGATCATTTGTAACGGGGAACAACTCTTCTTCCCTTTTTGTTATGCACGAACAAAACAGATATCGTCATCATCTTCAAATCTCGCAGATCGTATCGATTTACATATACGTATAATAATGGTATACAATGTATGTAGTGTATCTGCTATAATGTATCGTGTACTGTGATATCGCAGATACTCTGGGTCAGAGCTGACCCAATTTTTTTTTTTTTTTCATTTATTTGATATTTGAAGTATAACAATATCCCCGTACTGCCTCTTTCTGATCAGCTGACATATTTTTCAACAATAACTGACAGTGAAATTATATATAAAAAAAATTATCTTTCAATTCTGCAAATATTATCATTTCAGCTAATAAATGCACCAACTTTTTAAAATTTTACTTGAATTATTACTATGAATCGAGGACAAATCATTACTGACCCATTTTCCTGTTCTTCAAAATTTCGCAACCACTTTTCAATCAGTTAACAAAATATAAACTGTACCACATAAAAAATGTCATACAATGTTAAAATATAATTAGTTCTGTATTTTGGAGAAATTTTGACAAACTCAACTTCAGATAAATGGTAATAAACAATTTTAACCTAATTATAATGCCGTTTTTCAATCTAGATATTTATTTGCAGTGGTAAAGCTGTCACAATTGGGGTATGGATGTACATTTCAATTTGCATAACAGAAAAAGCATGTTCTTGTGAAATTTTTAGGATCTTAGGGTCTATATGACCCCATTCTAGTGACTGCTTACTGAAAAGTTATCACAGAGAATGTTTTCCTTGGTTAAGTGACTGTTACTTTACTGATGTATTACCTTCCAATTAAGAAATGTATGGTAAAATATGTACATATTAAAATTACAGCTTTTGAAGTGCAGTATACATTATGACTTCATGATATTGAAACAGTTGTCCAACTTAATATCCATTTCTGCAGACTGACAAAAAACTGAGTCTGTATATCAATTATTTTTAGAAAATTATTGCGATTTGTAACTGTGTAAATAAAGGATTAGTGGAAAACACACGTTTTACATATTTTGAACTAATTGCTAGCATTTTCTTTTTTTATCGCCTAAATTGACATTGCTGCTGATAAATTTAGTCAAGGGGAATACAAGATGTGCTTACAGTTTGGTTACATGACAAATAAGGTCAAAAATAAAAAATTTCTAGGGGTGATTGAAAAGTGGTTGTGATTGAAAACTGGCAGTGTGTGGATACAAACATACATATTAACATACAATTCATAGACTTATACCTATAATTTCAAAAACAAAAAAAAACTACATAAGTATGAAAAACATCCATTTACTCCATATTTCTACTATATATTTTATCATTTCGAATAATAGAAAGAGTATTTCAGATAAAGGGACTGAAAATTTAAAGTACATGTATATTCAAAGACATTTTAACATTATTTGGAGAAAGGGAGAATGAAAAAAAGAAGGAGTTTTGAAGTATATTCAAAAATATTTAACATTATTAGGTGTAAAAATAAGGAAAGAGAGAGAAAAAAAACAACAAAGAAAATGTCAGAGAAAAATATACATACACAAACATACACACAGACATTCAAAAAGATACTTTTTTCCTACATACATACAAAAACATACATACAATCGCAAAAAAAGATACAAACAAACAAAAAAAAGGAACAAGCGAGCTAATTTCAATTAATTTTCTTACGTTTTATGGTTTTGAAATTATTTTTAACTTTCTCTTACTGTTGGTTTGTAGGTTAGAGCGTTAAACAAGTTACCCCATTTTTGTTTGTGTGATTCAACGTTATCATTTAGAAAAGCAATTTCCTCTTCAATTTGTATTTTCAATAGGAAAAAGTTTTTGAAAATATCAAAAGTTGGTTCATGCTTTCGGTATTTCATTTTAAGGATAAAATATTTCATAAGTATGATGATATAATTTACTAAAATACTATTAATATTGTTTTTCAGTTCTCCAAAAAAACACTGTTTCTAAATTATATGAGAAAACAATATTGATTGATAAAAGAAAAGAATGTAATTTTGACCATAAATTTTGTACAATAGTACATTCCCAAAAAAGATGGTAAAGCGTTTCTAAATTGCTACCACAAAAATCACATAGATTTGAATTACAAAGGCTATACTTAAATAACATTGTATTAGTTGGAATAAGTCTATGAATAAATTTGTATTGAAAATTTCTCAATGACACGTCTGTAGTACTTTTAAATGGAACCATATATATTTTTTGCCAATCCAACTCAGTTTCTATTTCTTTTTCCCATTTCTCTTCATTTGTATTTTTGAACCTTTCATCATTTTCAAGTTGAATATTATATAAAAGCTTATTTGTAGATTTTGATTTTTTAACTTTATTTAGGAGTGTATCTTGTACTTTGTTATAATTTCTTGTAGATTTCAGACTATTAAGATATCCTTTTGGTATATTATTCACAAGCGTGTAATATTTTAAAAACTCAGCATTTTCCATACCATAGATATTTTTAAGGTCTTCAAATTTGTAGAGTTCATTTTTCCTATAATCATATAGATGTTCTAAATATAGAATACCTTTTTGATGCCATGTTTTATAGTACACCAATTTATTATCAATTTTAATATTCGAATTATTCCATATTATTTGTTTAAGGTTATCTTTTTTATTATTGTGTTCTTGTTGAATATGAAACCATGACGAAAGCACATTGTTTACAAATGAATTATGAGGAAAAAGCTTATTGATATCTGATTTCGAAAGATTACAGTCAAATATAAGGTCATTTCCATATTGTTTTATCTTTTGATTTATAAAAAGTTTCCATAATCCTTTATTGTCCTCATTTATATATCGTTTGACCCAATTTGCCTTTACTGCATTTAAAAAATTATTAATATCGATCATTTTTAAACCACCATTTTTAACATTAAGTTTTAATGTTTTACGTTTGATTTTTTCTGGCTTGCCATCCCAAAGAAACAAAAACATTGCTTTAATTATTTCTTTTATCTTATTACTTGATGGGTTTTCTAAAACTGAAAATGGATACAACAGTTTAGGTAAGGCAAATGTTTTTATTACCATCACTTTACCCATAAGGGTCAGTTTTCTGTGTTGCCATTGTTTTAAGCAAATAAAAAAGTTTCTTAGTTTTGGTTCTAAATTTATATCTGTATTTATTTTGTAATTAGACGAGAAAAGAATACCTAGAGTTTTTGCTGAATCAGATGTCCAATTGAATTTTTTATATTTACAATGTTCTATATCACTTTTTGTGAGCGATCCCACTCGTAGAACTGTGGATTTTTTTGTATTAAGTTTTAAACCAGAGATTTTGCTAAATTCCGTTATGACATATACAAGTTTTTCAAAAGACTTCACTGATCCATCATTAACAAATGTTGCATCATCTGCAAAAAAGGATTGCTTTATTGTTTTGTTCGCGATTTCTATTCCTTTAATTTCACTATCTTTTTCTATGAAATTTGATAATATTTCTATACATAAAATAAATAATGAAGATGATAATGGACATCCCTGACGTACTCCCCTTTCTATATTAAAAGACTCTGAAAAATGTCCATTATTGATAACTATACTTGATATATCAGTATAAAAGATTTTAACCCATTTTATAAGATCTTTGCCAAAATTAAATTTATTCAGTGTATCAAATATAAATTGATGGCTTAGACTGTCGAATGCTTTTTCATAATCAGCAAAGAATAATAAACCCGGTTTATTTTCTTTCTGCAGATGTTCAATAATTTCAAAAATCAGCCTTACATTTTCACCAATATATCTATTTTTCATAAAACCAGTTTGATTAAAACTTATTATAGACGGCAGAACTTTTTTTTATTCTATTTGAAATTGTTTTTGTTGCAAGTTTATAATCAACATTGAGCAAGCTTATTGGTCTCCAATTTGAAATATCTGTAAGATCTTTATCCGGTTTAGGAATAAGGGATATTATTCCTTGTCTTTGAAGTGTTGTTAATTTTGAAGTATCAAAAGAGTAATTAATGGAAGCTAGATAATAGTCTTTTATGCTATTCCAAAATAATTTATAGAATTCAACTGTTAAACCATCAGATCCTGGACTTTTATTATTTTTCATTTCTGATAAAGCTATTTTACATTCATATTCATTAATTTTCCCTTCACATGTGATCTTTTCTTCTTCATTTAATAATTTTATATCTGTATCAAAAAAATTAATATTTGAGTTTTGAGAAGTTCTATATCTATACAAACATTCATAAAAGGATTTTTCTTCTTTTAATATTTCTTTTATTTCTGTTATTTCTTTATTTTCTACTTTTAATTTATGTATAACTTTTTTCTCGGCTTGTCTTTTTTCTAAGTTTGCAAAATATTTACTATTTTTTTCGTTATGTTCTACATGAATAGCTCTTGCTCTTAAAATTGAGCCATTTACACGATATTCATAAATTTCATCAAGTTTTTGTTTTTTTAATAAAATTTCATTTTTTAACTTATTTTCATCTTCACTTTCTTTATAGGAATCAATTGTTAGTATTTTTTCTTCTAATTGTTTTATTTCATCGATCAAATTTAACTCTTGTTCTTTTTCTTTCTTTTTCTTAAAACTTGCATAACGTATTGTTTCATTTCTTATTGCACCTTTTATTATTTCCCACAAAGTATTTGGATTTGATGTTTTATTTATTTCTGCTGTTGTTTGAATAATTTCTTTAATTTGACTTTGATAAACTTCATCTAATAATAAAGCACTGTTCATTTTAAAGTATCCAGGTCCTTTTTGCATTGCATTATCATTAAATGTCAAAGTAACTAGAGAATGATCTGTTTTAAAGCCATGTGAAATATTACTTTTTGAAATGATGTTTCTAAGCGAATCGGATATAAGAAAGTAATCAAGTCTACAGTATATGACTGGTTTTCCATTAGAGTGCCATGTAAATTGCCTCTTTTCAGGGTGTTTAAAACGCCAAATGTCAATTAGATTACATGTTTCAATTATGTTTTTTATCTTATCTCTACATTTTCTACTTGTATGAAGATTTCCATTCTTTTTATCCAAAGATGTATTAATTACTGTATTGAAATCGCCACCGATTAAAATGTTCTTGTCGTCATTTTCAAGAATAAACTTTTCAAGTATATCAAAAATATATATGTTATCATCATTTGGTCAATAAATATTAATCATTGTGAAATCCTTGTCATTTATTTTTACATCAATCATTATTAATTTTCCTATAATCAATTCTTTTTTATTTAAAATTTTAATATTACAATCGTTTTTAATCAAAAATGCAACGCCTGCTTTGTTAGATTTATTTCCACTGAAAAAATGTGTGCCATTCCATTCATTTTTCAAAGGTTCATATGGATTTGTTAAGTGGGTTTCTTGTAACATATAAATAGAATATGGTTGTGAATCCAGCCAATTAAATAATTGTTTTCGTTTTTGACTATTTCCTAACCCTCTAACATTTAAAGTAATTATTGTAGTTTCCATGAAGAGCAAACCAACCTCATACTTAAAAGTATAAAACCATAATACACAAAAAACAAAACCAGCTCACCTATTAAACTGAAAAAAAAAACAATTACGAAAACAAACTGTTGATTGTTTTTCATTTACATGTAATGTGATCCATATATTGCTAACCTCAAAAAAATATACAAAGTAGACTTTAAAAAAGTGACAGAATTATAAATGCAATTTTATTAAGCAATCAATATATGTGCTCTTTTGCTTACTCTTATTTTTTAACTTTATATAGTATGCTTTTTATTACTTCAATATAATAAACTTCAGTAAATAA
The DNA here is from genome assembly GCF_026571515.1 of Ruditapes philippinarum. Lineage (NCBI taxonomy): Eukaryota > Metazoa > Mollusca > Bivalvia > Venerida > Veneridae > Ruditapes > Ruditapes philippinarum. The sequence continues at coordinate 36,524 of NW_026851649.1, forward strand.
TGCTTCCACAAATAAAACAAAAATATTCTTAATTGGATACATTTAAATGTAAAACTCATGTTAACTTGTTATCTATTTTATAATTATCCATAGTGTATTTTATTACTAAAATTATTAAAGTTGTTTCTTATACTTTAGAAGTATACATACAATTTCCATGTATATTAGTTTAGTATTTAACTTTTTTCTTTTTGCTCCGTGGTTTTAAATATTGTACCGCAAAATTCGAAAGTTGTATTGAGAAACAACATAAGTGAGAAAAAATAACCTTTTGAATGTGTTCTATTAATAATAGAAAAAACTATATATATATATATATATATATATATATATATATATATATATATATATATATATATATATATATATATATATATATATATATATATATATATATAAAAACAACAACAACAACAAAAAACACACAAAATACAATCTCTTGCTTATATGCCTTTTAAAGAAAAATGAAAAGTCGAAAAGAATATAAAATACATACGACATGGATTGTAAAACTAATGGTATTGTTTTTCTATCTATGTCACTTATTTTTCATAAAAAAATCTGAAAAGATTAAAAATTATAGTATCAAATATTTTATCATCAATATTAAATACGATAAAGTAACAATTTAACCTTTTGAAAAGTTAGAGTAAAAAACTAACCTTATTATAAAATTTTTTTGCTGCTACAGTTATACCAGTAATTATTATTAACATTTTAATTTATTACCTGATACCTTATATAAATGTAATTTGTTATTATTTACTGTTTTCTGAAATTCTAAAAACGTCAACGTTCGCGAACTGTTGACCGGTCAATAGTTTCGACTGTTTCCCTCGCGTGCTCTGAAGTCATTGACGTCATATCATAGAGGATTCCCACTTGAAGAGTCCATCGATCTTGATCATAAACCAGACGTGACGTGACATAGTTAAAATATTAAGTTTAATTATTAACATAATATTATGTGCAAAACTATTTTCTTGTTCCTTTTTTTCTTCTACAACTACTGTTAAAACAGTAGTTGATCAGGTAATAAAACAGTTATTTCATGCTTGATTTGGGAACAGTCAAACAATTGTCCTTCGGTGTCGGGGATAGTGTTTTGAACTGTTGCCCTCGGCCTACGGCCTTGGGCAACAGTTCAAAACACTATCCCCGACACCGAGGGACAATTGTTTGACTGTTCCCAAATCACATATGAAATAACTGTGTAATAATATCAACCATTAATCGTCTAGATTTTACCAGTTGGATAACCACACCCTTCAACAAGTACCAGAGAGTCATAATATCCGACGACCTGAAATTGAGTACCCATATAAGCAAGATTACTAAGAAGGCAAAGTCTACTCTAGGATTTCTAAGAAGGGACCTGGAATACGGTCCTGAATCTTGTTGCAAAACAGCATTCCTGTCTCTGATACGCTCTACCCTGGAATATATTTCGATCGTCTGGAATCCATATCTCCAGAGAGACATTGACTAGCTTGAGAAGGCCCAGAAACAGTCCGCTAGGTTTATTACAGTCGACTTTACCACCAGGTCCCAGTGTGCATCCCACAAATGCTTTGTGAAACTACAGGTCTCCATTCAAGGACCGAAGGAAAGCAAACAGACTGACGATGTTTTATAAGGTGGTTGGGGGCTTATTTCAGCCCTGCCTTTCCAAGACTACTTAATTGACGCCTGTCCGAGTAAACATACGAAGAGTGAAGGCTAAGACTATTGAGAATTGTGCTAACAAAACATTAAAAAAACAGATAATAAATCACTCTAAATGCTTAAATTTAAAGCTGTGCAGTGTAAAACTCTATGTTATAATCATTTTTCCCACGAACAATTGTCGATTGAAATAAATAGAGTGATAGTGTTGCTCAAGCAAAGATAGTAGACGGCTTTAAACCAGCCTTATTACATTTGGACTAACTCCTCTCTAGCTCCCGTTGCTTATTTCCTGAAATGCAACGTACCATCCAGGTCCAGATCCAGTAGCCAGTTTATAAATATATCCTACAAGATCTCACACCCAATCTATACTCAAACCTTTCATTCATGAGCTGGTTACTTTTTAATTGCAGTGCCTCTGTTGTCATCAACTTGTGCGCATAAAGTTTAGTTTCTGATAGACATGTCTGCTGCTGTAAAATGAAAACAATGCATAGGAAAGGATATTTACATATGTTAATTATCACTTAATGTAATTTCATACAAATTGCTATTATATACCTTTGAAATCTTAAAGCTCTTGTTATGTGAAAGTCATATGACAATCACTTCATTAAACTAAACAGTAGCACTTTGAGATTCTTGATTAGGTTATTTATTTTAAGAAGCCGTACCGCTCAAGCCGGTGCTAGGGGGCGTGAGGGATGTTGCACTTATTCATTATCCCTCATGTACAGACTCATTCACACCGAGTATGCAGTTTTCATGTAATTACATGTATGTTGTGATTAATGTATCACTTTGTTTCCAGATTTTTTTACAGAAGAGGGTTGTCTTTTTCAAGGATGGAAATAGAGCTGTTTTAATTGTTGAATTTCAGTCAAGTTTCACAGAAATGTTAAATTAAGATTAAAGTGTACATATGTGAATAATTTTTATAAAGATATAATTTTTATTTACACTAATTAAGACTTCTTGAATGCTTAGAGGTTTAAAGGTTTGAGAACTGGTTTGTACACGATATACATGTATATTGCGCGTGATAAGTAACATGTCTATATTTATCTTTGTTGCATTTTTGTGTTTTATATGCATGTTGATATATGTGACAATATTGTATGTGTTTATGTATGTTTCCCTGAATAAATCAATATGACAAGCGCTGAGCAAGATTCAGGGCCTGGCCCTGAGTTTCTGTGTTTAACACGTTTTGTTCTTAGGCGGAATCTGCCGCTCGGGTAACTTTGAACGTGGCGCGAGATCAGCGCGTATGTAACAATCTGCCGATATTCTGACTGAGCCGATGGGAGTGGCCCTGGAAAGTAGACAGTGACGCCGAGAATAAATACTTAATTTGATGCATGAGCCCTAGCGCGTAGTGGGGCAATTTGCTCTTTTCAAATAATACACATTGAAAACAACGATCTGTAAAATATATTTCAGGTAGGATTCGAAATTAAACCTATGATTAAAATCCACACTAGCTTCCGTTGTTAATAGAAATCCCGCCAAGAAAATATTGTCTTATAGGAAATCTATCTGTCATGGAGTTTAATCTCTCTAAACGCTAAGCCAAAAACACAAACATATCTTACATGGACGCAATCTTGACTCTCATTCATCATGTTCATCGGCCAAAACCTTGGACTCGACATCTAATACATGATTTATTGTCATCGAGTGGTATGAAAATAAATATTTCATGAGTGGCGGTAGCCACGAGTGAAATATGGTAATTTTCATGCCACAAGATGAAAATAAATCATGTAATTATAGAAAAACTTGAATTTTCTGTTTATTATATACATTTTTCACTTTTTTTGGGATAATATTTGAAAGACTTTCCCTTAAATTTTCTGTACTGGCAGCATTTAAAAGAAAGTAGTCCGGCAAGACACCAGTGAAAATACGGAAAATATGTTTCACTGCAGTGAAAAATAATTTTTACAGTGAAAATACGGAAAATGAAAATACGCATTTTATTTCATCAATATTTCTCAATATTTCATTTATAAGTATATAATAAAACACTTGTATTCGATAGATTGACAGAACACAGGCGGATTTGAGCTACTTTATATCACCTTAATATTATATATGATATAGAGAGCATTGAGCGAATCTCAAAAACAAAACTTGTAATTTATAGTAATTGAACATACATTTTGATAGGACTATTATACTTATCATGTTTTTATGCAGTTCTACATCAACTTAAACCTAGTTTTAACTCCAGTCAGACAATTCATATACTATAGTCTGTCCCATCAAATTTGAACATTCCATTTTTTATTTAATATAATAGTAAAATCATTTAAAAATAATGTCATGTTAACCCTGACGTCAATATCTCTAGGCATGTTTTTCATTTTTTCCATAAAATTATATTTTTTCCCGTTGACTTACGTTGTAACCTGACGTGACGTCCATTTCAAAATGGCGGCGCCCATACAGACGTCATTTAGGGTTCGTCTCACAATTAGCGTGAACTGTACTCGGTTATTATAAAAAATTGATTATTCTTATTTACTTACTGATCAATAGCTAAATGTTATCATTGAAATGAAAAATGAGAACAAAGTTGGTGTCAAAAAGGCAATTTTAATAAAATAATCAATTTAAAACACTTTGAAGTGAAATATCAGTAGAGTCTAACCGCTTTTTAAATTATAACACACAAAGATTTATATAATCATATAATTACCATGATATACTGTCGTATTTTATATCATTAAGAGAAGTGATTTGATTAGATAGCGTTTCAATCAAGCGAATACCGCAACGCGTCGTAGGGGAACGGGAACACTAACTAGAAGACTAAAAAACTAGTTCTTCGCTGATTAATGTTTAATTTAAATAATTCTGTAGTTGTCTGAAAACTGTCTATTAGTATGTATCACGTCTATTTAAAAATAATTAAATTAACCAGGACTGATGGGATTCAAAAATTTGTTACCCTTCTTATTTTTTATAGACTTTCTCCAGAGCAATAACCAAAAATAATACACAAATTATTAAAAAATAATGTTCTTAAAAATAAAGTTAAGTAATAAAATATCAGACAAAATATTATTTTCGATCTTAATCGTCTCTCCATTTTCGATACATCAAACCATTATATTAATTATCACTTATCTATTTTTTTCATATAAAAGTTATTATGCTGTACAGTACGTTACAACCTAAACTTTATCTTTATCTTATCAATAAGAAAGCCATCATGTATGATTGCATGGATTAGTTCGAAATCAGCAACAGAATTACTCTTTAGATGAAAACACCTCCAATCCAAAATAACATTTTTGTTTGTTTTATAAAAAATGAAAAACAAGATATCAAGTTAAGTCTTAAAAAGAATATCAGATGATAATGTTTGGAAAATTTGAGGTCCTTAAGTATGCCAATAGGCCAAGTTAAATAAAGCACTGTCCCATACTTCACAAACAGTTGAACAAGCTTAGACCATTAAAGCAAATACAGGCTTTTTTTCTTCGCAACCCCACGATACATATTCTTTTGAATATGGACGATACAAACAAATACAATCATTGGAGTCAAGCCCCCCCCCCCCAAACTTGGCACAAACATTCACTGGACCATAGCCTCTGTAACAGCATGCTTAATCTTAAATTTCCTGTTACCATGGCAACGGGGGACATCTCAAAATTGCCAAAATCACTATTTTGCATTGTTTTTTCCATCAAAACTGTTTTCAAAGTTTTGCAACTTCTCAATGGATTGAGATAGAGTAAAAGGCTTATCAGTGTTGGTGACACGTTACCTTACGATCGACCTAAGGCCATTTTTAGCCTGTCACATGTCCTAAATTTTCAGGGAAATGAGAGGGGCTGCCGCCCCCTTCAAATCCCCGAAACTGAAGGGGGGTACATTCCCCTTCTGGCAACCCCTTGATGTACATTTTAAATAGTGGGCGCCGCCGAAAAAGTGATCCCTTTTTTATCAACATTTCTCAAACTAAAAACAGTGTTTGGGGCCTAACTAGAGCATATTTACACTGTTTGATTCCTGAAAGGAGGGGGGGGGGGGCGAAAAGTCATCAAAACACGTCTATATGAGATTAAGAGGTTTATTGGTAATGTTGTTTATATTCATATAAAAGTATGTTTTCAAATGAATAAAGAATTAAAGTTAAAAAAATACGTAACATTTTTTAAATCAGGTTATACTATTTATTAACATTTTTACTAAATACTTTACTTAATCTTAATATATGTAATATTACATGTAGCTTGTCATGTGGTTCAGTACTATCCCTTTACATAAAAAGTCATATGAGTGTGTGGATTAGTTGGAAATCAGTAACGTATTTATCTGTTTTACAAAGAAAGCGAAATTTGATGAAGATAATGAATTTCGATTATTAAAGGTGTTCATCTAATAAAAAGGGGCTTGAATGAAGTTTTGGCCTCCATTACTCCGTTATCTCTGTTTAACAAACTCAATGAAACCGAATTTTGCAGCTTTAAACTACTTGCTTTTGCTTTTATTGCTCTTAAAGGATCTGCCCTTTCCAGAATTTTATTTATATTGGAGTTCTACTATAATAGAGAAAATCAGAATCCCTAAAGAAAGGCCAACACAGCAAAATAGAAAATGTTGCAGGTTCGGTTTGATTGAGACTGTACATGCACGGTACTGGAAAGTGCATGTTACCGTCCACGCCCCTAGCACCGGCTTTAAAAGAATTCTACATTTAATAATGGTAATGATGAAATTTAAAATTTAGAAACCTCCGCAGATGTGTACATACGGTGGTTATTATGGAACCTTCAATATGTCACGGTACTGCAATGTCATGAAAAGCGGCGTATGGCCCCCAAGTAAAGGAATGCGTGTGCTGTAAGCGAGAAATCAATTAGCGGAACTAAATAAAATAAAATTTTGGAAGGGGATCTGAGGTTATGAAACTTGCATATAACAGACAAGACTTAAAAAGACAAAACCGTCAATTAAAAGACAAAACTAAATTAATTATTCTTTTCTATGTCATTTGTTGAGCCTTACGTCTTATGTATTATAATGTAATTTATATTTCACCGGGTATTTTCATTAATATACAAAATTGAAAAAAGGAATCAGAAAGTCTAATTTAAAATTTGTATGTGAAATATTGAAACGAAAAGAACGCATTTGTATGTGCCAGGTACCAGTCCGAGTTGCAAACCTCATCAGTCAGTCAATCTCGTCTGAAAGATATGATCATTTATTTGGACAGCAACATCAATATTTTTCTCCATTTACTGGTCTCATTGGCCTCCCATGCATAACAAAAGTAAACATCACTTAATCGACTTACATACATATGTAATATCATTCAATGAAATACTAAATTCAAAATTTATAGGTTACCTTTTGGCAGGTAAAATTCGGGTCGGACCTTGGATCCGTATCTACATGACTTTATAAATGCAATTCCATATCACTTTAGTCCCAAATACATTTATGCAGTTCATATGGTATTTTATATTATTTTGTATTATTCTTTATTTTATTTGAATCTGTATTTTATCTTATTTTGTTTTATTCTTAATTTTATTCCTTATTTTTTTTGAATCTGTATTTATTTATTTTTGACACAGCAATAAAAAAATGAAGTTAATCTCCTGCCAAAAATAATGGACAAGACAACTGATAAATACGTATTAATGTAAAGCATGCATAAGGAACGGGAAAATATTGTTTAATTATTGTTTTATAAAGTTTGCCCTCTCATAATTGTCATTCTTTCTCATATTTTATTTTGGTAGTATCTCAAAAAGCATAATATTTTAGTATTAAACCTGTGTCAAATGTGTGTGCACTTGAATTTGTAATTGCTTGTTACATAAATTTTATGAGCTCTTATTGTTTTGTTATTTGTTAATGCTGTTTATATTCATATAAAAGCATGTTTTCAAATGAATAAAGAATTAAAATTGAATTAATTACGTAACATTTTTTAAATCAGGTTATACTATTTATTAATCTTTTTACTAAATACTTAACTTAATCTTAATATACGTAATATTACATGTAGCTTGTCATTAATTTAGTTCAGTACTATCCCTTTACATAGAAAGTCATATGATTGTGGTGTGGATTAGTTGGAAATCAGTTACGTATTTATCTGTTTTACAAAGAAAGCGAAATATGACGAAGATAATTTATTTCGATTATTGAAGGTGTTCACCCAATTTCGCCGCCACCGATAGAGGGCGCTTTGACGTCATAGTAACGCTATTAATTTTAAAAATAATGCCGCAGAAGTAAAGCTTACTTATCTACATATTTTATACCAAAAATCATCAAGATCTGAGATGTTGTCAACTTTCGGTCGGAAAGAAGCGAGCTACCTTAAAGGATCTACCCTCTCCAGAATTATATTATAAAAATTCAACAGCAAAGGTCTATAAAGGACAGAATATAATTTTATGACAAATTGATATAATCATGCCTACAAGGTAATTTACATCTGCATTGAAATTATTCAAAACATCTGACATCTGATGTCACTATAATATCTACATAACTTTATACATATCATCTGATTTACTTAATTACCTTTGACCTGTAGATAAATTAAATATTTTGAGATAACAGATATTTTAAAAACTATCATTTTAATACCTATTAGATATTGTTAGGGAATCTGCGTAGACAGTAACTTGGGCAAAGCAGAGATAAATCCGATCGAAGAAAACTAGGCAACGACAAGGTACACGCTTTACTTGACTTTTTATTGTTGCTTTCTTTTTTCCGGACATGATCAATAATTGTTTTACCTAAATTGATTTAATTCAAGAATTATTGGATTTTAGAATTTTTAGATTTAATAAAAGTTATGGAAAACAATGTTTGGAATTCAAGCCTTCAATGTAATCAAATTCATAACAAATACAATTTTATTGTCATCTGCTAACTTGTATTAAGCAGTTTACATTTTTTATTTTATTCCTTTCATTTATTTATTATGGTGTTTATTTTTAACTTATTTTAATTATTTTTCCCAATTACCACTTACCTTGATCAATTTCCTATTTTCTGATCAAATCATACGGACCTTTTTGTGTTGTAGGCAAATATGTTCTACAATCTAGCAAAATTGACGCTTATCACTTTAGTTTCGAACTACATCGATGCATATGAATTTAAGATTGATCTTCCAGATAGTGCGAAGTCTGAAATTGAAACATGCATTCAAAGGTCTAGAGTAAGTTTAACTCTATTTATCTATATTTATTTATTACAAAAAGTAGCATCAATCTGTTTTGATATTCTTAAATAAGTAATGATAAGTTAAAATACGTACATCTTACTTACAGTGTGAGATTGCTATGTCCATAAACAGGTATCTCCTATAATATAATCACATAAATATTATAATTATTATTTTGATAATTGTAAAGTATTGTTCCAACAAAGTGTCTGTATCAAGTAATTATCATTTTAATTTATGATTTAAAGATGTCACCGGCTATAGATCGGCAAGCAGAAATGGCTTGTGGCCATGAATATTTCGAGAAACTTGGGCCAAACAATCTTACAGATGATGATTGGGCAATTTTTGAAGAAGTGAAGGATGACAGGTTCTTATAACATTCTATAAATATTCTAAACATCTGATCATATATTTGTTGTTATTATTATTATCATTATTACATTTACTTTCAAACCTTGGTCATTCAATTGACGTATATCTCACATTGTTGCAATTTTAGTTTCGGCCACACGCCTCCATCCTTTGGCATAAGCATAAGACGAGAAGTTCGCACATTGTCAGAGGTCGAATGGCAAAATGTGGTAGACGTTTTCCGAGAATTATACGATGTAAGTCTAGTTCCAAAGTTATTGATCTCATAGATATCCTTTGTTTAAAACCAGGAATATTTCACCGAGCATAATTTCGTGAACACTTATAAATGCTACAATTCCTAGGAATTCGATTTTCAATGCCAAATTTGAGATGATTAATAATGCAAAAGATGATGCTATGGTTAAAAAAGTGTCGTTTTAAACATGAAAAATGCCATTTGCTAAATGTAATTACACACAGCTGTACACTTTTATTACAGTTCTCGGTATATTCGTTACAATGAAGAAATTTAACAGCAAAACATATACATTTATAAAACTTTTATAACATAATATTTTACTCCTGAAATCAAAGTTTTCTTAGTTTAATCATTGCACTTTTTAATTAAAAGTAGGCCAATAAAACATAAGAACTATGAAAAGTTTAAACGAATTCTATTTTACAATTTTCGTTTTGCCTTTATGTCAAGATATGTTACAATTATAACATTTAAATATGGTATGTTGTTAAGTCGTTTCTGAACTAATATCCTTCACAATATTTCTAGATATTTTATAAATATTTTTATTTGAACTATAGAACGTTCTAATTTTCAAAACGTGAACAATATTTTTATTTATAGGTATGATACAGGATAAGAACAAAATGTACAGTATTCAGAGCATTTTTTGTGAATTTATATTTCATATTCTTATCATAGGGTGTATATAGGGTTATAGAATTTTAAGCAATCGTATTTCCTTTGAAATGTTGCTCCTTCAAATAGAAACATTTTAAGGATAGCTACATTTGCAAGTGCATTTGTGTTGCCTGTGTGAAAGAATATTTCATTCTCAAATAATTCTTATCATTTGGCATTTTAATGTTGTACTTATTTATCAAGCACCTTTCTCTTCCTTGCAGACAGGAGTTCTTCAATCATTTGGACGTTTGCATGGGAAGGTGAAATTAAGGGCTCACAAGGGAGGTGCATTTTTACCATGGCACCGGGTCTTCCTTGCTCAGTAAGTAATAGGCTTCGAAAATCTGTCTTGAATAATTCTAAATGAATTTTGAAATGACAGATTTATTGTTTTAAATTCTTTAACAAAACAGGACATTGTTCTAATTTCCTTGAGATAATAATAAGATGGAGACTCCACTTGTTTATGCCCTTTTATGATATTTTTAACATTGAAGCTTTGAACAAGAAATGAAGAAAATTAACCCGAGTGTATCCTTACCTTACTGGGACTATACAATTGACACAGAAATAGTTCAACCTTTTGAAGCTGTGTTGTGGACGCCATGCTTTTTTGGAGAAAAAACCGGTACTGTCAGATCAGGTTCTTTCAAATTAATGTACGGTGCTCATGGCTCCGTTCTGTCGAGGAAACTGGCGGATAAGGCATATTCTACAAGGTTGATCAACAAAAGAGACATTCAAAACTTAAAAGGGTTTTGTAGTTTTAAGGTATGTGATTATTTGATAATATTTACAATTCCATATGGACAGCTAATATTTTATCATTCGAAGATTGGCAATAAAAATCATTTATATTCAATATTTAATTGTTCGTCACCGATTTATGTGTTTGCTAAGACAATCATTAAGTTTTATACATAGTTAGATATTAGTAATACAATCTTTTTTTTACGAATATCTGTTGATATTAATGCCTAGATAAAGATATTCAAAATGTGTACAATGGGTGTCATTGAAAAAAAACCATATAAAACTGCTTTGTTGGAGCTAGGAAAATTATAGTAACAAAGTCTATCACATCTGAATAAAATAAAGAAATGGTATGATTAAACATGGCGATTGTATTAAGACATCCAAACATTTTGATCTGGCAGGTGCAGATATCATATGGCTCATATAATCTCGTGACAAAGTACAGTAAAAAAACAGTATCTGTTTATTTTAGGACATAACAACGGGCATTTTAGAAGATAAAAATGAACGTAATCTTGAAACTCTACACGATAGCGTACATGACTACATTGGAGGAGATATGGGTGTTGTTGAAAACTCGGCGTACGATCCGATATTTTGGTTTCATCATGCATTTATTGACTATATATGGGAGTCATTTAGGGAGCATCAGACAGAAAAGTATATATCTATTTGAGGTTTCTGTGTTATGTCAACGATGTCAGTGTATATGAAAACTTTAATTTCTACAAGTGCAACGAAATAGAGGATATTTGTTTGTTTGTGTGTAAGATGAAATTTTATTTCATCGAGTGAGCTTTAAAAACAGTATTCTCACGAGTGGCGTAAAATTCTCACAAGATTAAAGATTACATCTTACACAACAAACAAACAAATATTCTTTTTATTTTGTGCTTAAAAACAAGTTTAAATTAATTTCCTGAATATCAACTTGAATATTAAAATCTGTTTCCTCAACTTGTAGCCTCGATTTCAGACAAAATTCTCATAAATAAAAGTAGTCTTGAGCTAAAAAATAAGTTTAAATATCATAAGAAGGAATACTTACTCGTGGATTGTAGAAAACAATAATTAATTGTTGACATATGCGCATTCATTCAATAAGCGACTAGGAAATTTGAAGACAGGAATTATTTGAAAGACTGTCTCATGAACGTTTGGTTATTTACTCATCCTTCGGGGGGCAGATGACTGTCATTGATTTTACTCAGTTTTACAGTTATTGCTAGTAAGACCTAAGATATGCCAAAATGTCATCAAGAGCACCTTTGCATGATGTGTAATTAACAGACAGTTACGAAAAAAAATTAAAAAAAGGTAGAGCGGTAAATTGAATGAAGTGAAGTATGTTTTCTCTCTTTGATAACGTTTGAAATTTAATTTACTTATCAATTACAGCTTTGCTTTGCTCTAATCAGTCCTATATATGTTAGAATTATAAGAATAAATTGAAGTGAGGTACCACATGGGGAAAATCTTAAGAAATAGTCTCTTCATTGAAAAGTGTGAAATTATATTATGATAATTTTCACTTTGAAATTATCAAATATGATTTTCACGGATAAACCAGTTATCCACTCAAAAGCATAAAATAAATGTATGTAATTCATTGTTGATTTGTGATAAAAAAAATGATGAAGAAATAGCTCTACTTTGTCAATGATTCTTTAGCAAATTGCATTTTTAAAGTATTAAGTGTACGAAACATTTATTTTTCAGGTATTACTTTCCGTCTACAATTCCGAAACTATAGAACTTTTTGCTGTATTGTTATAATCGTTATAGTATTATTTTAGTTGTGGCCACATAGACATTGAAACAGATTACAGGCCAAAAGATGACATTGGATGGAAGAACATTATAGGACAAGGCCACGAAGATGCATTATTTGGTTATAGCCACTTGAAGACAGTAGATGGACTCTGGCGGAATTGGACACAAATGTTTTATAAATATGAGCCCCAACCTGCCTGTGACAGTACGTGCAGTGGAGAGTATCTTTACTGCGATGACCAAAAACGATGTTTATCTCGAACAGTAGAGGCTTGTAAAAAGGAATTCTCGACACGAAATAAACGTGAAGTGAATGTCACAGATCAGCTTGTACCACAAATACCTTGTGAATCTGGGACGAAAATAGTAGGTCTTAAAGGCGACGGTAGGACAATAAAAACATCTAAAGAGGAATGTGAAAAGATTTTGCAAAGCAAAGAACAGAGTAAGTCTTTCATTGCCCTTTTTTTATTTAAATTTGTTTGACATGCAAAGGTTTCTAATACATTAAAAATAATCGAAAAAAGTTTTTTATCCAATGCAATAAACTGACAATTCTTCGTAAAATGCAGAGAATTTGCTTCCATTAGTACAATTCAAAATCTATCAATGATATGTCAAACGTTTTATATAAACGAGGGTATTAAGAATTGATCATTTTTACAAAACAAGGTCCAAATACCTTTTTTTATACGAAGAATCACCATTTCAGTTTATGTTACCTAAATTTGTATCGCATTACAGATAGTTTTCTAAAAGAGATCTAAAATTAAGTAAAGTATATTGTTTGACACTTGCTTATGTATTTTTACTGCCATGCCAAATTATTTCATTATAAGATATTTTTGTTACAATTTTATAGTTGCAGAAGAACCCAGACAGGAAGAAAGTAAAAATACATCTGCTAAAAATTTTGGATTTGTTACACTTGGAGCGGTTGCTTCTATTGGATTTGTAGTAATAGTGAGGCAAATTAGAAAGAGAAGGAGTTAACTATGATAATATAACTCGCAAATGAATTATTTTCATCTTATCTTTGATAATGTTGTACATACAAGAAATATTTAACACGTGTTAATCCGATCTATCTCGACAAGCCAATCATATGAATTTAATTTTGCATGCTCCGGATTTATGAACTTTGGTGTGTGCGTGCGTGTGTGTGTGTGCGTGTGTGTATATTGTTTTTCCCATTTGTTTGGTTAGCTGTTAATGATGTCTGACATAATGTCCGGTTTCTTATATGTAAATTTATAATTGTATGTTAAGGTGCAAGAGCTATATTTACATTGAGACGCAATTTTGAATGAACAGAAACCGATATCTAAAATCATATTAAAACAGCTAAGTTTTGTGCAATTCTTAAAACTGGCTTTTTTAGGTATTTACTATTTTTGTTATGGTTGTCACACATTCGTGAGAAATCTTGTGTGAGGGCTTCATCTAGTTACAAATGTCTTTGTCAACAGCATTAGCAAAGTGTTTGGTAAAATTCGTGAATGATGGTAAATCCTAATCAATAAACATGTATGTATTTTAATACTTTGACTTATGTATTCATTATTTTCCTCATTGTAAATAGTTTTAATAAAGTCTCTACAAGTCTAGTGTCTGTTTTTTGTAGTAAAAAAACTACAATTCCTAGTTCTAAGCAACTTAATTTTGCTCTCCATATTTCATTTAGTGTAGTTAATTTTGCTCAACGAGTAAGTTAATCTTTGTGAGAAAAGCACAGAACAAATAAAAATCTTAATGCAGATGCGCCAAAAGGCAATATCATTTTAAATCTATCAAATTAGACCTGAAATTTGTAAAAAGTACTATGGCCTCTTTCATAATTAATACTGACTTTTGAAGTGTTTGTAATATCTGGTAACGTTATCGGGTCAGGTCCAAATCAATTGCAGCGCGAAACATTTATGCAGTTTGTAGAGTGTTGTTATATTGTACTGGTGCACCGAGATCATTGATCCTAGCACATTTAGTTGTGAAAGTTGAACATCGCAGGCTTGAGAGGTGTTTTCACGTTAACATTACCTCTCTTTAACAGATAATTTATTCCAGCAATTTTAGTGTTGAAGATTGAATTCCGCTTGTAGATACTAGGGGGCGTGGGAGAGTCACATATTTACAATATCCCTCATGAACAGACTCAATTTAATAAATCAGGGAGACACACAATCAAGAAAAAAGAAAAAAATGAAAACGATAAACAGTTGAAAATAATGCAGACTCGGCTTCGTCGGCTTCGTCCATGAACAGGCTTAATCCAATTAAGTATTTATGGTCTACAGCCATATTTAATTCTTATAAAATAACTTAATATGAATTTAAATTATTTAACACTGTATGATTAAAGAGTTTGAGGAAGATTTGTTATAATATTGCTTGGCATTTTCCTTGAAAGGCTGTCAAGCAGTTCACCAGTACATGTACTAGCTAGTTGCCTCCACATTTGCAATGAACTGATTGCGGTGGTGATGATGCTGATAGTGATTTGTACATTTCAGACCAAGATAAGATTTACTCATGCTGGGCAACTGAGACCAATTAAGGTATCCACTGCCGAGTGGTTAAGGTCTTAGACTTTGAATTTTTGACCACTTTTCTCTCATCACTGTTTGTTGTAATCCCGCCTGTGACTTAGAATTCTTTAATGTATGGAAGGTATCAAGAAAACTTACAGAAGGTTGGTAGTTCCACTCGTGTGTCAGAAGTTGTCGAGATGGGGCATCTGAGGTCTTCCTTAATCAGTAAAGCTAGAAAGTCATTTGACCTTTGAAATACCGGTGTGACATAAAAAAACCAACTGTGGTGTCAATGTTCAAGTCAAGTCCAGTATCCTATTGGCAAAACCATACACAACACCTTTGTTAACATCATTATTCTATATCTTTAAGGTATTTTATTTTCACCTCAGCTATTGATTTTAATCACATACGAAAATTAGGGTTGTACTTGAAAATAAACACTTGATTTGCACCTGTGTTTAGTTAGTTGTTTTTCTCACAGCGTTTAATTTATCGTTCAGTAATAGTCAAACGCTTCTAAGAAAATAAGGATATAAACAGCTTATAAAGTGAACGAGTGTCGCAGTATTTGTCCCACTTTTCGGTTTATTGAGAAAGCTTTTATTTGAAATCTTCTGATTTTCTCTTTCGCTTGAACTGTCTTCAGTATCGTTCACATTATATTATTCTTTAGCTAATTGTTTTATATAAATAAGAATTAAGCCTTATTTATGTTGATATCATTGTATAAACACAACTCAATTTAAGGTATGTTTAGTGCGGAATACTGTTAGGGCCATAATGGTTATACTTTTTAATCCAGACGGCGACAATGCGACAGTGCGAAAGTGCGATGACGACAATACGACAGTGCGATGACAATAATACAACATTGCGATGACGACAATACGACATTGCAAAGCCGACAGTGTGATAATGCAATGTCGAACATACGATAGTGCGATAGTACATCGCACTGTCGTTTTGTCATCATCGCTCTGTCGTATTGTCGTCATAGCACTGTCGTTTTGTGGTCATCGCAATGTCGAATTGTCGCCCTCTGGACTATATAGTGATTTACATGAAAGAATATGGGGAAATAATTTTACTTTTGTCAATAGATTTCTTTCTTCTTTTTTTTTGTTTCTTTTCTTTTTATATACTGAAAACATCTAATTTAAAAGTAAATTACAAATTAATAAAAATAACGTTTCTATTTTAAATACTATCTTTTTGATAATGTTTTTGGGACTTTATATATATATTGTATCTTATTCTCAGAGTAAGGGCTAAACAGAATATGTGATGGTTTAGTTTAATAATATTTTATTGTATAAATATACACACAATTACAATTTCATATTTTTACTGACATAATCAAGTGTACATACAAATAGGTTGGGCCAAAAGTTCTAACAACATTATCTTGGGCCCTTCTTTGAGGTTAGTCAGAAATAAGTTTATGTTATTTGAATGAAGTTGTATGATATCAAATACTTATCAATTTCAGTTTTAAGTAATTTTCAGGAACTAATTTTAACAAATGTTATATATGTAAATAAGAATAAATCGAGAGAAATGAGAAATTAAAAGAAAAAAAAATTATATAAAAAAAGAAATGTAGATAAGCATTATAATAAAAATATGATACTAAGAATGATTTAATTAAGTTATTTAAATATTTTAAATGTATTAAGTTTAAGTTTCAAAAGTTAATAGTGTTCCATTTAAAGTTATATATGGCTTTTGAATTAAGTGTTTTAAGCATCAAATTTTGAGAAAAAGGAATATATTATAGAATGAAATAATAAAATTATTGTTTCATGTAGTTACAAAAACAGCAAAAATATATATAGATAAATAAATACGAAGATATTCACCGCACAAAATCCTGTTTAATCTTAAAGTACTGTTTCAGCAGTAAAATGATTGGATTTTATTCAATTAAATCTCTTGCTTGATTTAATAAAAGTCTGTACCTTATAAAAAGAATTTCATTTTCGGATTCAGAACGCCCTTCTATTCCAAACAAAAGTTTTCGTACACTAAGACACTTAGAGGATGAAAAGATCTTGTGTTTAAAAACAATGTTCGTCTTTGTTCACTGTATTATTTGCATTTAAATAAATAGTGTTCTGAATTTTCAATGTTTGCTCCACATATACAAGATGGACTGGAAACAATGTGCTTATCATATAAATCCGAATTAAGGTTATTGCAGTTGTTTCTTAAACGAGTATGATGTACTGTAGAGAAGCGTTCACCTTTAATGAAAAATGAAGGAACCGATGGGGATTTAAATATTTTTTTAATGTTTGCTTTAAAGGAACGGAGGGATTCTGATTCACGTATTTTAATTGGAAGTTTATTCCATTGTTGTAGTGCTGATGGTAAAACGGATTTCGAAAAAATGTCTGTTCTTCTGACAATTGATGCTTAGTCTTTACTGTTTGTTAAAGAATATGGGTTTTCATGTGCATATTTCACAGATGGGGGAAATAATTGCATTAAATAAAGTGGTACCTAATAAATTGTTTTTGCCTTTGTATATTAAAAATAATTTTTGAATATGTCTCCCATCTGAAAGCGAAACCCAACCTATTTCTGTTAATAATGTTTGTATAGTAACGGATTTTGTCAATTCTGTAACAACACTGGCAGCTTCATATTGATATTTTTCTAATGTTTCTTTCTCGTATTGCGCACAGTTATCACAGACTAACGATGAGTATTCTAAATGTGGACGTAAATATGATACATATATATTATTAAGTGATTCTCTTTTAATTTTGAATTTGAGCATTTTCATGGAACCGAGTATTTTAGAGGCTTTAGATACTATGTTAGATATATGTTGATGCCAAGACCAATCTTGACTAAATGTGACCCCAAGATGTTTATGATGTTTGACAAAATTGAGTTGTACATTATCAAAAAATAATTGTGTATGATCATATTAAAAAAAAATTAAAAAAAGATTGCTTCGGTTTTTGCCGAATTGAAATTGACTAACCATTGCTTAGACCATCTTGTTATTGTCGCTAGATCCTTTTTTAACGTTTCTTCCATAAAGGTTATGTTTTTTGAGGACACAGAAAGAGAACTGTCGTCTGCGAAAAAAAGAGTCTAGTAATACTTAAGAGTGAGTCTGCTATGTCATTGACATATATTAAAAATAATAATGGACCAAGTACTGAGCCTTGAGCAACGCCCCCTTCTAAAGAAGAAAATGTCAAAGATACGAAAACTTTTTGGGTTCTGTTATTTAAGTAGTCTTTTAACCATGTATTTAGTTTCCCTTGTATACCGTATTGCTTTACTTTGAAGATAAGACCAGAATGCCAAACTCTATCGAATGCTTTAGAAATGTCACAAAAAATAACACAAGTAGATTCTTTGCTGTCAAATGTTTTGCAAATTTGGTTATATATATCAATAAGTTGATACTCTGTAGAATGACCTGGCATAAACCCGGATTGATTTTGATATATTAAAGAATTTGTATGGAGATAATTATAGAAATGTTTAAAAATTATGCGTTCCATTATTTCACCAACACAGCTTATTAATGAAATTGGTCTATAATTTGATGGTTCGTCTTTATTAACCTTTTTAAAAAGAGGCATAACATGTACCAGTTTCCAACTGCTAGGATAATAACCTTCATTTTACGAATAATTAAAAAGTATAGACAGTGGAATAAGTTTCTTTCAACATTTTATGGCTTATTTCGTCTAGTCCAGAAACTTTATTTATAACTAAATTTGTTAATACATCTTTTATTTCTTGTTCACAAACATTAAAGTTTTCTAGTCTTGAATTTGCATTAAAACTAAAGTCTTGAAGTTGGGTATGTGAATCATCCAACTGTGAGATTGAACTGAAGAAGGAGTTTAAAGTATTGGCTTTGTCTAAGTCTGATAAGGAGAATGTGTCATTATTATTTCTTAAAGGTGGTATAGAATCGTTTTCAGCTGAATTATTCTATCTAACATTTTAACTTTTTTCCAATATTGTCGAGGGTTTGAGCTATTGAGATCATGCAAAGAAAATTCTTAACTATTGTATAATAACTCTTTTGCGTTTTTCCGTTTTTCTTCATATTGTTTACTTTGTTTCGAATGTGTTTATATTAAGTCCAATCTGATGTTTTATTACTGTTTATTGCCTTGTGAAATAATCTGTCTCTCTGCCTTAAGCTTTTACGAATATTTCTGTTAAACCATGGCTTATCTTTTGGCCAAATTAATGCAAAATACGACGGGATGCACTGATTAACTAAATCCATGAATTCTGATGTAAAAATATTGCAAGCTTCATTTATATTTTAATTATTAATAAAGGTCCAGTCAGTATCTCTTATTAAATTATTGAGTTTAACAAAATCTGCTTTTTTATAGTTCCAAATTTTCCTTTTAAATTTGAATCGAAATCAACCTTTAAATAAGCTAATGTTTCATAATGGTCACTTATTTCATTATCTGTTTCAAAAACTCCTGAATCAAAAACTTGAATATTGTTTGTTAATGCGATAGGCTCGAGAAGAGTTTGCGAATTATGGATTACCCTAGTCGGGCTATTAATAATATTTTTCATGCTATTTGTCAACAGTGTTTCTTTCAATTTATGATTTTGCATCTTGAGCTGATTTTCATTTACATCTCCTACTAATATTAAGTGTTGTTTGTGTTCCAGAGCCATTCCTAAGCATGAGTTTAATTTGTCCAAAAAGTCAAATCTATACTGAGGAGGTCTATATAATGACATAATTTAATAAGTCTGATTTTTATCTTTTATTTCAACCCAAATAGAATCAGGAACTATATTTTCAAAGGAGACAACGCAATTGGGTCTAAGAAAAGATGAAACGTAAACAAGAATCCCTCCCGAGCGACACGACTTATCTTTACGAAACATTAAATTAAAACCCGATAATTGTAATTCTTTATCTTCAATATTAGAATCTAATTTGGTCTCAGTAAAACATAACACATAGTTTATTAGTTTATTAGTTTATTTCAGTCTCTTTCATATGCATACATATATACATAAAACATATTAAAAATTGATAAAAAGTACATATGACCATTCTACAATAGAATTATAAGAGACTATATCATGTATATACTTATCATTATCCATTTACAATTGATAGTTAGTTCCTATTGTTAACAGTAAAGATACATTATAAGAACATTTTACATCATAAAAGTTAGATTATCCCCACTGACCTTCAATAAAAAATAAATGAAGAAATGCTGTAAGATATTTTGATAATAAATCTCTAAGTGTTCTAAAAAGTGGCACTATTCCGCAAATTTAATAAAATTATATCACCCATGGTCAGACCATGGATGATTGGTCAGTGGTGATATTCTATACATTAGTAGATAAAACAACTTATCATGTTTAAAACAGATATGTTTCATTTGTACCATACAAATTACTATCATCACATGTGTACAATAAAATTTACTATCATGTACTACGAGTATAAGCACCGATCATCTGAAAAAGATGTTAAAAGACTATACTAAAATTAATTTAAAAAAGAAACTAAAACACTAAGTGGTCTGAAAAACCTTAACTTGTACAATATATTGTAGCGGAGTTGAAGAATATTGTAACAGGTTTTTGGCTGTGACTTTAACAATATCAATGTTGGAGAGAATAAATACAAGTTTATCTTTCATCAGAGAGGTCAACAAATTCTGGGCCTTATGTTACGTGCTTTTTCTAACATAGGTAACCTAATGTGCTCATATGCATTACAAGATAAATAATACATGTTTTTTACATTCAACTGTAATTTTACATATTGGACATATCCTACTGTCAACAGCAATGTTTTCATATCTTACCAGTTTCAAGCTTAATGGGAGCTACTCCACATCTGAATTTGGCTAGTGCAGACATGTGTTTACGTGGCAAATATAGTTTACAATAATTTTTTCAGTTTTATAATCATTTTTTAACAACTTATAGGTTCTTAATTTATTACCACCATTCCCATTTAGACTAACATTCCTATTAAGCTTAGCTATCCATTCATCTTTATAACAATGACATACATTTTTGAACAACTTTTTTCACAAAAGACTTAGATGAGACTGTTGCACAACCACGTGCATACTCTACTAAATTTAACTTTTTCCATATATTATTAAATATAAATTGCCAGTTTTTTACACCTATTGCTGCTTCTTGCGCAAACAAGTAGAAAAGATCTTATAATTAACTCTATTTACATCCATTCTAACAAATCTATGCCATTGTTGACATACAGATCTCCATTGTTTCACATGTGTAGGCTGCCAAAGCTAATTCTCCATATAAAGCTGCTGTATGGTGTATACCGCCCTACCCCAGATAAAAACGCATTGCCTATTTCTGTATCGCATCAATGCAGGAGAATGACTTATTACCCCAAATAGAAGCACCATATGAAATGACTGGCCAAACCATTGAATCATACAATTTAACAAATACATCAATATGGCATGGACCCTAATGCTTTTGATTTGGCAATAAGTAACCCCCAGTGCTCTACCTGCACTTTGAGCTATACATTTAGCGGTCTTATTATAATCAAGAAACTCATCAAGTAACAGACCAAGGTAAGTATATGTGTCCTACAAGTTTTTAGACTATGATCACCACATGTGAAGACAAATGAGGATCTGCTGGCCGACTGCGACCCTAAAGTGAATAATGTTGCTCTTTATCATGATTTACAATCATAGCATTTGATGTACACCATTTAACAAAACATTAAGCATAAGTTGAAGATCATTTTCAGTTTCAGCTACAAGAAAAATGTTCATCAGCATATAATAAAATGCAAACCTTATCATTATCTATATCAATTCCTTTACCAATAGCTTTAATTTTTACAACAAGATCATCTATAAACAAATTAAACAATAAAGGAGATAACGAACACCCTGTCGGAGCCCACATTTTTACATCGAACCATTCTGTTGTAAGGCTATTTATCCTTACACAAGATGAAACTGAGTTATATAATGACTGTATTGCTGTAACATATTACCATGGAAACGCTTATTATCTAATTTGTTCCATAACAATGATCTGTCGATAAAGTCATATGCCTTACGGAAATCAAATGAATGCACAAAAGGTTGATAAATTTCTGTTTCTTTCTAGTTTCTACAATATTAGTTAAAGATGATAAATGATCAATGGTACTAGGCGACCTTTCCTAAAACCATTTTGCTCATCACTGAGTATATTATTAGATTCTGCCATTTTGATAAACGGTTATTCAAAATTGTACAGTATATCTTATACATGGTGCAAGACAATGACAAGCCTCTATATGACAATGGATCTCTTGGATCTACAGTACTTTATTTCGGTATAGGGCTTATTATATATCTTATTCCATGCAGAAGGAATAATTCCTTTTGAAAAACAGATATTATACAAAATATGAAGAAAAACACGGAGCAATCATTTTTCAAGATTTCCATAGGTATATATTATCACAACCCCAGGCTTTACCATTTTTAGCCTGTTTTGACCGCATTAAACACTTCTAAGATAGATATATTGTCGTTAAAATTTCTGTATTGTCATTCATATGATTACCACTAGGCACAAAATTTCCAGTATTTGTAGTATTAGGACTATTAAAAAGCTTGCTAAAATCATTTTTCCATTTCTCAAGAACAGTGTTAACATCATTTGAAACACCATGTTCAGTAATAACTTCCATAGGTATTTGTCTACTTCTTGACTGTGAAACACCTACCCTGCCAATGGTTTTCCAAAATTCAGTCTGGTTACTTTTGCAATCTGACAATAAATCATTTTGCAAACCTACCCAGTATTGACGCTTGCTTTGCTGTACCGCCTTATCAAAATTCTTTCTCGCAGAAATAAACCGAGATTTAAGTACTGATTTTTCAGCACGCATATTACATTTAAGCCAGTTGCTTTCAGCATCGCAGACAGTATTCCAAAGGCAAAGATAAGTTGTTATTCCACCATGGTTTCCCTATTTTTCTTTTCTTATTAGACGTTCTACTGTTAACTTTAATATTCTTAAATGGAACTTTACTATACATTTCATGCCTAATATTATGACAAATATCTGCATATGCAGTATCTACATCACTTAGCTCTTGTAAACTTTGTTCTAGTTTAAAAATACATTGGTGAATACTATTTATTACATCATCTGAACACATAAAATTTTCGGGAATACCCTTTAAATCAAACTTATCAATTGTAACATTGGCATTATGACTTCTGTCGGGTTGTTCCGCAGGGTTTTCACATGAATTCCCTAACTGCACAGTCCATGATAATACAGAGTGATCCGGAATAGACACAGCAGACAAACCATTCACTGTACTTATCTCATCTATAAGCTGTGTAGACCTTTTGACTGTGAAGTTAGAAAATCTATGCAAATACTCGTGTTGAACTAAGCAATAGTCCACTACAGAACATCCTTTAGTGGATACAGAGGTAAAATCATTGTTATCACTATTTCTACCATTAAGAACACACATATTACTGTCAATAAGAAAATCTATTAAAACAATCACCATACATATTTGACTTATAATCAACAATATCTCTTTCAGGTAAAATTATCAACACCAACAATGTAATCAAAATTATCACCAATACGACTATTTAAATCCCCGCATATGAATAACATGCATCATTTTGAAAACATATAGATACCAGCTAAAAGATTGTCATAAAATCCTGTACATCAGTTTGTCTTGACGAATTAATAGGTGGTAAGTAGCATACACAAGCATAAAATTTTTCATTTGAGATTTTACTTTCAAATTTCAACCATAAAATACCATCAAAACTGTCTTCAACAATATTAATGTCATACAGGTTTAATAAATCATCTTTAATAGAAGAAACCCACACCCCCTGACCCTGATCTTGCATTAACATGAATATTTTTTCTATTATTTCCAAACCAGGAGTAACCAGATAAATTTATATAGCATCATTATCTCTAAGATGTGACTGAACTATAACCTAAAATATCAAATCTAAAAATAGAGCACATTGTTCCCCTAACATAAAAATTATCACTATTTTTGCACAACACTCCAACCATTAACGTTTCAAAACCTATTTCTGGCCTATCTTCCCTTTGCTGCCATCCCCGATTTTTTTTTTTTTTTTTTTTTTTTTTTTTTTTTTTTTTTTTTGTTTGGTAACCACGACCTCTGGCTTGTCCTCTTCCCCTTGAACCCTGACCCTGTTCGACCACCTATTGTTCACATCTTGTCTATCTGGGCCGCGAGGTGCCAGCAATTATTATTAGAAGATCTACGCACATCGGCAGGGTTTGTCATTATAATTTGAATCTCGAATTCCTACTATTATCACTTTTTCTCTCTGCACTTAAAAAATTTGAAGTGTCAGCACGATTATTCGCGATTTATCACTTCTGTCGTTATGAAACACGCGCGATTTCCTTTTACTGATAGGGTACCAAACCCCTGTTTACCGCCCTAATCACCGCCCGAAAGTGTATTGCCGCCACTCTTTCTTCCTTGGATTGGTCCTGATGAATGAAGATCTCATGAAATAATGCATCAGTTTCTAAAACAATTTCCTTAATATACTCAAATTTATGGCGTATGCTTCTAATGTTTAGTGAATAAGTGACAGACAATTTTCCTTGCTAAAAATAGGACCTGGGTTTTGATTCTTCATCTCCAGAAAGTTTTAAAATTTGTGCAAAATAACTAAGTGAATAAAACATAATAGATTACACAACAGTATAAATGGACTGTAACATACCACACTGTAATCTTTACCTTTTTCACTTAACAAACTTACTTTACGTTTTTGACCAGTTGATTTTTTGACCCCCGAATTAAAATAATATATTACTATGAGAATCACAAATTAACTATACCCTTAAGGCTAATGCAGGTTTTAAAAGCGTTATAATAACACGGGTTAAAAAGAGCAAGAGTCGCTTGAGGCTGATATCCTGGAATTTCAAGATTTGTTAGGCGTGAGGGATGTTGCACTTATTCATTATCTCTCATGTACAGACTCAATCAAACCGAGTTTGCAATTCTTATGCAATTTTGTTGTGATTAATCACTTTTTTTCCAGAATTTTGTGATGAAAAACAGGCTGAAAAATTGCATTATTAGTATAAGTGAAACAGTTGTATGATTAATAGAAAAACGGCCAATTCTACTGTATGAATAGACGGAGCGTTTTCGTATGAACTGCTGACTGTTATTGAATGACCCCACAGATGCTCACCATGCCATAATATCATTACCCATTAGGATATATGTAAAGCATTAGTACATAAAAGACAAGCATAAACGGGGTCATTGAGTTAACAGATAAGTCAGATATGTAGTGGAATAACATAAAAACTATACATCATCATATTAATAATAAACAACAAAAACAAAAGTAAATAAAAGTTAACAAAGTTGAACATATTTGACGATAGGGGAATAGGGGACAGTAATCTTAAAACATTTTTAAAAAACTATATTTATTATACAAGTTCAGAATAACGTAGAGTTATTAGGTGTACCCACTATTTACAGATTGTTTACTTTTTGTTCAGTTAATGACGAAAACAAAACAAGCTTATAGTTGACCTATCTAAGACAGTTTAAGCTATTTTTATGCTAAGTATATTTAAACAAAAATATATACTTCTCTCTTTAAACAAATTGCTAAAAGTTATAGCATAGGCTCTATCTATGAAATTTGAACTAATTCCTTTATTACTTATTAATTCATTTATTATTTTTTAGCCTTTTCTATTTAATTACATTATATTTTATCAGTTAATAGTTACTTAAATAAAGTAATAGATTACAAAGTAAAAATGTAAACACATAATAAACTGTTCCGGTCAATCTTTCTGTTCGAAAAGACAAGACAAAAAATCAAAACAACAATACATATATCCATATTAACATGTATTAAAACATGCTTGTCCACATTCAAAGTTACCGGTCTTAATTAATTGTTATGAAATTTCCAGTTCAATAACTATTCAAATAAGGCTGAAGCTATTAAATCGGGCCCTGTTATTTTTCAGCCATGTAAACATGTATATAGTTAACGTACTTTTTTACTGCATCTCTGAGGAAATGCGTTAAATAACTAATAAAAGTAATACGGTTATATATTTTTGACTGGCATTTTTACGTAAGGTAAATGCTAATTTCGAGTAAAGCCAGTAATAAGCATGAAGCAAAAATACAAACACAAGATAATTTGAGTTGGTCTGTCAGTCTATTATATAGCAGAATATCGCTATTACCGTTGTGTAGTTCTTTTATGATAACATAATTATATAGTAAATATTTAATATGTTGATTTTAAAAACCTTTACAATGTGGTGAAAAAAATTGCATTTAAGAATTGTATAGGATAACATGATTATGGTAAGACAAGACGTCTACATGTTATATATAGGTTTTTGATTTTTTACCGGTAATACTGATTTCTAAAAATAGATTGATTAGATGTTAACAATAAGGACATTACAATGTAAATAAACACAGGAACGTGTATAGATGACAGTTTTGTATTATCTACGAAAACGTTGGTGTGTAGATTCCTGGTTCTTCACCGGCTCTGATTTTTTCAATGGAGTCCATGTTTTTGATGTGAACTTTTATTTCTTGGTCACCTTTTTTCATAGTTTCATATATGTTAGCACCGGCAACCTATGTTTTCAACAGTTTGCCTTCTCTTTTAAGTTTTCTGGCTTCGTATCCTATCTGCTCTCTCCTTCTCGTCAGAGAGTCCTGTACGAATATGCCACTCGGAAGTGATTTCCTTGCATTGAAGAGCCTGTGTCGAGGTTTTGAGTTCGTAATTTTTACGATAACTCGTCTGTTTACTGTAACATCACTCCTCTACTTTTCCAACCGATGGACTTTGTCTATATCATTTTCATTTAAATTCAGATCAATCTTGTTTGCATAATCTAAGATCTTTCTTTCAACGTTTTCGTGAGCATCTCCTGTGTAATGGAGAGTTGAGTGGAGTAAAATAATTTTCGCAGTAAAGTCCTGTTTCCGTTTCAGTTTCGATGATTTGTTTTAATTTGTATTTTTGTGTATTATATTTACTTGCCTGGTTTGGAGAAGATTTATTTCTTTTTCGCTTTACTTTATTTTTTCCAGGCATAAGCAGATGTGGAAATATATATATTAGCAAATGAAAAGTCAACTTATTTGCTGTTGAAATAGTTCATTTAAAAACAAAAGAAATTATATAACATGAAATCGAGATTAATTATCATTCTGAAAAAAAATCAGAACAGGTGATAATGCATTTTTAGTGTTCAATATACCTGGTTATATCCTTTATCCGATTTGCCTGTGATGCAAACAGAAAAAATTAAGTCACATAAATAGATTTTAAATGATTATTTTTTTTTCAAAATCTTCAGAAGTTAAGATGGGTTGTTTGGAAAAGATAAAACACACTTTTTATCCGCTTCTCCGTAATACATGTTATTTTTAATAATGCACGTCACACAATTTTTCTCTTCTCAAAATCCATAAACATTGATCTGTACATTTAAAAGTTACATAAATTACCATTTTAATAAGCGTAACTGATTAACTATATCATGATATTTAAACGCCCCGGTTGAATGAACAACTGTTCGCGTGCCAATCTGTTTGACACTTGCCGCCTGACCAATCCTGTTATTCAAAGGAAGTGTATAATACAAATTGTGTACTATTATGTAATACAGGGGTAATAAAATTTCATCTTTAACACCCTGCTGTTTCAATTTAAATTACTGATGGAAAAGTCGTCTAATGATACCTTGTGTGCCCGTTTTGACCAGGAAACGAAAACGAGGTTAAAGTAAGATGGCGGACTTTTAAATTTTCCGAATACACCGAGACAAAGAAAACGTAAAAAGAAGTACAAAAGACAGTTATAAACACATTAGAAACGCTAAAACAGTCAACAATTATGTCAGAATCAGGTAAAAAATCATCGAAGTTAGTAAAAACGTAAATAAAAAAATAACGGAGAAAACAAAAATCAAGCGGGTGGGGGCACATCTACAAACCTACATCTAGCCCACCCACAGACGCCAATGGAAGCTTTACGACAAATGAATCATATTGCGAGGAATTCCATCACCTTATCAGCAATATATGTCTCCATTTCACCATGCTATGGTTCCACCTGACCCAAACACTCAAATTTTGATAGAACTTTTTGGTAAATTGGATAGCAGACTTTTGAATATTGAAAAGGGTATGTCAAAATTAGCATCGATCGAAAACAGTGTTACAGAAATGAAATGTGAATTAAATCGCATAAATACAGAAAATACGTCAATCAAACAAAACTTGACGATGTAGAAATTTCGTGTCAAAGCATGAGTGACTACTGTGATGAATTCCAACGCTTTAAAAAAGTCCATGCAAACTGACCTTAAGACAATCACATCAGAAAATGGTACTTACGCAGAAATCTTGATAATATTAAAAAATCCAATTCCGAAATGTATGATCATGTCACAGAACAGAGATGTAATTCCTTCAAAAACGATTTAATATTCACTGGCATCACAGAAACAAATCCGTCACAAATGGAAAACTGTATAGAATCCATCAACAATTTTATTAGGGAAAATATTGAAAATGACCCAGATATAAATGTAGACAAAACAGTGTGTTGTGATAACATTTCTTTGGTTAAGGCAAACCGGTTAGTATGTTTAGAGGAAAAACCGAGGCCCATACATGTAACATTCCAAAAATTTGAAGACAGAAAAAATATCGCTCCAAAGGAATAAAATTGAATGCAAGAAAAAGGTTCGTTTTACGTAAATGAATATTACCCTCCAGATATAGAACAAAGAAGAAGAAAGTTATTTCCGTGATGAGAAAATACAAGGGCAAAAGTGGCTACAGAGTACAATTAAAGAACGACAAATTGACGGTCAACGGACAGAAATACGATATTGAATCTGGAAGCTGGTTAAACTTTAGCAACAACTATCAACAAACATACGACAATGAACAGAGACAGAACAGAACAAAAATATTGGACAGAATAACAACAGACAAACAACGTTTCTTACAAAACAATGTAATGTAACGACACGAGGACAGTGGTTTGAGACACCAAAACATAACACATATGAACCATTGAGACAACATGAACAACAGAACAAACATAAAGCAAATTCACCACTTGAAGATACATTACAAAAACGATTTTTGTGAAAATATGGAAGATGAGATCATTTCGTCGAATACACATGTCGCACCTCAAATATAGACCGAATAGAAAGCGACAGACATGCAGTGACCCATATCATAATAATAACATTTAGGACAGACATGAAGAAATACCACTTTTAAATCGTGATCCCCATGAAATTGTTTTTTTTTGCATGAAAGTAACTTATTAGGTAAAAGTGTACGTGTACATGACAAATATGTGTCATCAACCTAAAATTTGTTCTATAAATGTCATGCGGGTTAAAGTCTAAGCCAATTTACCCTGAATTCATTTCTTTTATTCAGCAATTTGACATTATAGGCTTACAAGAAACAAAGTTAGACAATTTGGATACAATTGAATTAGATGGGTTTCGTCTATTTTTTAAGCACAGAAAAGAAATTGCAAAACGCAGGTCTGGTGGTATTGTTCTTTGTGTTAGAGAAACATTAAGTCCATATATAACGATTTTAGAGAGTGACAGTAAGTTAGTTTTATGGTTCAAAATTCCGATAAAATAATTGCAAATGAAAATACTTTTATGGTGTAATACTGCACCAGAAAAACTCAGATTTTTCTAATCCGACCCATTTCAGAAATACAATATGAAATTAGAAAAATTTTCAGAAAAACTCTGCTAGTAAGTATGTTTGGGGGATTGAACTCCAGAACAAAATACTTAATGTATTGTTGAAATGAATTATGAATTTTCATATCAATAATCTAATATCTATACTTTGAAACTGAACGAAAACATTAAACGTTTAATTATTGCCACTACTGTAACGACAAAGAAAAATTGATAAAAAGTTAATAATTTTTTGCAATATATTTGTCGAATTTTTACATGCAAATGATATGTTTATTTGAATGGGTGAACGAATGGGATTTAAATGGCAATTATACCTGTAAAAGTTAGTACTTTGACTCATTTTTATTTGTACATCTGATATGTTAAGTTGTCGATATTTGACTGTTGCACATTTTTGCCCTTGTATTCTGATGTCCATGCCCCGATCTCACTTTTATTAGATTTTGCAACAAGCCTTTTTAAATGAATCAACACCAAAGTTAATAAATTCACGATATTTGATCAAGATAAAGCAATGTTTATTGTCTATATCAAGGAGATAGGCTTTGTGATATCTACTCAAAGCTTTTTGAATATAGAAACGCTTTGATAATATAGCCAATGAGTTAAATGAAGTAACTGAGGAAATTTCCGAATTGCTTGTGTGGGTACAATTCTTCTGAAGAAGGAAACGTTCGGTGTGAAATACATAAACACTAAAAAATAATTGGATAATAATCATAATCATTATAATAATGATAAAAAAAAATAAACAAAACAATGGGTTTTATAATAATTGCTATAAGCTAGAAAAAATTTCATTCTGCCAAACATCTCTATAAATTACGGAAAAGCGACGAAAATAGAATAAATCTAAAAAATCAAAGTAAACAATATAAAAATGTGCTGCATGAAAGTCAAAAAAATTTGTATTCTCTAATGTAGAGAAACTTAAGAAACTCAAATCACAATCGCCTCGAAAATTTTGAAATTATTAAATGGAAAAAAAAAAATAAAATAGGTGCAGACATAAATCAACTTTACGACTATTTTAAAGATATAAACTACTGTGAGGAAACTGACTATGTTGAAATGATAATTTAATAAATATGGAAACAAATGAATTCTTAAACAAACCATAAACATACAAGAAATTGAAAAAGCTATCAAACATTTGAAAAATAATAAAGCCAGTGGTATTGACAATGTATTGAATGAACATTTAAAATATTCGTTTCCAAACTAAAGAAGTATTTCTTAAATTATTCAATATAGTATTCAAAACAGGCAAAATACCTATCGCATGGACTTCAGGTTTAGTAAACCCAATATTTAAAAATAAAGGTAACCCTTCTGATCCATCAAATTATCGACCAATAACCCTTTTAAGCTGCCTTGGTAAATTGTTTACGTTAATCTTAAATAACAGACTAGAACAATATTGTACTGACAACGACTTAATTGATAAATGCAAAGCGGTTTCCGTAAAGGTTATTCAACAGCAGATAACTTATTTGTTTTAAATTTCGCTAATAGAAATTCTAAGAACCAGTAAAAAATCTTTATTTTGTGCTTTTGTCGACTTAAAGGCAGCATTCGATACTATTTGGAGAGAGGGTCTTTGGGAAAACTTATTCTTAACAATATAAATGGATCTTTCTTAAATGTTATAAAAAACATGTATGAAAAAGCTAAGTCATGCATTTTTGTAAATGGAGTAAAAACTGATTACTTCCCTTGTAATGTCGGCGTCCGACAGGGTGAAAATTTATCTCCCCTGCTTTTTTCTCTATACTTAAATGATCTAAGTGATTTTATTAACAGTAGTAATATAGCATCAGGTGTAAAATGCAACAAACATGAGTTCGAAACAGAAGCTATAAATTTTGTAAAACTTTTCATACTTCTTTATGCAGACGACACCGTTTTAATGGCAGAATCTGCAGAAGACTTGCAAAACCTTTTAAATATCTATGCTGATTACTGTGATGCTTGGAGACTTAAATTAAATTCTTCTATAAACAAAAGTACTTTGTATTTTCAAGAGGTAGACAACGCGAATACACTTTTACATTCAAAAACGAAACTTTAGAAATGTAAATGAATACAAATATTTAGGTGTCTTATTTAACAGATCTGGTTCTTTTTTTCAAAACAAAGCAAGAAATTGCCAAACAAGCTACAAAAGCTATGTATTCTTTAATTAAAAATGCAAACATCTCTGCTTACCTATAAATATTCAAATTGATCTTTTTAATAAAATGGTTAAACTAATACTTTTATATGGTTGTGAAATCTGGGATTTGGAAATTTAGACATTGTTGAAAGAGTGCAACTTAAGTTTTTAAAACATATTTTATGTCTTAAGAAAAATACCTCAAATATAATTGTTTATGGTGAAACTGGTACAAACGTTTATCAATAGAAATTAAAGCAAGATGATTTCATTTTGGGCAAAACTAATTGTAACAAATTACAAAAAGCTTACAACAGAAATATATGCAGTTGCATTGAGTAATTTTAAAAATAGTCACTCAAATTTCAATTTCAAATGGATAACTTGCATAAAAGATATTTTTTATAGAATGTGGAATGGCTAATATTTGGATGAGTCATGAATTTCCCTAACGTAAATTGGCTGGTTAAACAGTTAAACAAAAATTATCAATATATCATAAATCAGTGGTACTCAGGCTAGAAAACACATAATTGCAAAAAATTATTGTATTTTTAAAAGAAAATTTTTGAAATTGAAAAAATATCTTAGTGAAACACTCTTTCCAAATTATTTAAAATTATATGATCAAATTCAGAACCAGAAATCATAAAACTACCGGTCAGAAACTGGAAACTGGCATAGAATCCCTTTAGAACAGAGAAAATGCACTCTCTGCAAATCATAACAATAGCGACGAATTTCATTTTCTATTAGAATGCCCAAATCTTAACACGGATAGAAAAAAATATATCTCTGAAATCTATTATAAAATCCAAATATAATAAAGTTTGATAAATTAATGAACACTGACCCCTCAAATTATTGATATATAAAAAAACTTTGATGTTTATAAAAATAATCTCTAGAAAAAATATTGAACTGAATTATTATATTAAACTTTGATAAATATTTTTGAAATAATTTCATTTTATTTTGTATGAATGAAAACTTCTCCCTGTCTATGTTAAAAGAATATTGTAAGATGTGTGAGTTACATACTATTAACCTCGTTAACATTTGTAATTTGTTATTTACCTCATATTTACATGTATTGTGTATTGAGTGAATAATAAAATCTTGAAATCTTGAAATCTTGACCATTGAACTATTACTCCCGCACATATTCGTAGATCTGTTAAAAATATATTCACGTTTTCAGTACTTACCGCCTTAAGTCATCCCAAAATTGATATTTTTTGGGTGACATAACATGAAATCTCATCTATTAAAGCCATAAAGTATGCTAAACTGTAGACATCATTATTGATTTTTGCCCTACGCAGAATGCGCATGCGCGAAATGCAACATTCGTTGCTATGGAAAATCGTTTTGTAAAAAGGTCTAAAAAGAAAAGAGGAACAATATGATGAGTAACCGTTTATTCACAATAAAACATCATATTTGAAGAAAATACCGATATTGTCAAGGAACAGCTATGATTATTAAATAAGAAAGAATTGTTTGGCAATATTGACCTGAGACTTATTAATTTTCGGGAGGTGTTTCGTTAGTTAACAGAACTTCTTATGATTAATGCTAAAGATTTTATTGATAGTATAGATCTCGATATTAAATCAATTAATATTGCTCGATGGCCTAGTGGTAAGTATAACGAAGTTGTGACAAAGTAGTCCAAGTTAGAATCTTTGAAAATCCGTTTTGTAGTTTTCATAAAAATATGTTTTATTATTTCTTTTAACTGTATGAAACATAAGTTGATAAATCGTGTGTTTCATTTCTAGCAATTTTTTATTTCATAATTTTGTAAGGCGAGTGATATGCTTGTAATTCTACCTTATACATATACCGTTATACCAGACATCGAAATCCGTATTGTGTACTTCAGAATCCGATAATTACCGCCAAATAATTAACGGTCATCGAATATTTGCGAAGTGTTTCTGAAAATATATATGTTTTAATTATTGCATAAAACAATGCAATTCGATCTACCTTAAAAGTGGTATCTGCATAAAAAATTATTCTTATGCGATATCGAAAAAATAAGTAAACCAGCTGAAATCAATGTGCCTGTCGTTACATACGATATAGTTAACGTTTAATTGCCTTTCAGATCGATAAAATGTCAACAAAAAAATACTTTATTAGTCTTCTCTTTGTATCTAATACGATTCCGGATCCCTACCGTCATACAGTTTTTGTAACATGCGCGACGGAAATTGACGGATTATAACGAAGACGACGATTACCACTATTTATTTCTTTAGCATAAATATATTTTGTGGAGTTTAACCAAAACTAAACAGAAAGGGTCAAGTTTAATCCTCTACAAAGAAAAAAGAAAATGTTTTGAAAATTTATTATTTAATGTGTAAATTATGTGTATACAGACCTTTCTAATGAACTGATTAATGAAAAATAACTTTATAATCATTTGTACAAAATTACTATGATTTTATCAGCGGTCATACCTTACCTTTTGCCAACTATTCACATGTTACCTGTATGTCTTATCAGCAATCTGTTACTATTAATATATTTTATATAGTAGATAACAAATATGTTTATATCTTTTCTGAAGGAATTTGTTTGAGGTTGGGTCTAATTTTGGCTAAAATGCCTAGCCTAGTAGTTTACGTCAACGTCATATAACAATGATTAAATAGTTTCACGAATGGAACAAAATTCCCCTGAGATCATAAATAAGTTTTTCCTCGTTAAACCACACGTGTTTTTTTTTGCAAGGAGTGCATAGTTGTAATGAGACTTAATGCTTTTAGCAATGAAGTGCAGAAATGTGATACCAAACCTGAAACAAGGTAAAATAACTATTTTATTATTTTCAAGCAGAAATATGATACCAAATATGAAACAAGGTAAAATGACTATTTTATAGCTTCAAGAAAACTATAAAACAAAGACCATTTGTATTTTTTCCTCAATGCCAGATCAGTACCTGTGTGGTGTATAACTCTTAATACTTAACACTTATTAAACAAAGCCGGATAAAAGAGAAATTGAAATTTTGACAAGGTAAAAATTATTTTGACAACATATTGCTTTTAGTAAATTACTATTTGTTGTCAATGTTTAACTTCTGGTAAAATAGAAACCAAGTAAGTATGACATTTAGAAAAATTCTAAACAATTATGCAATTAATTAAAAAATGATATGCATGGCAACGACATCATTAAACTTTTATCTTTATCAAATTCACAGTTTATCTTTCATTAAAATTTCTTACATCTCTCATCAAAAGAATATATTATGTGTTATATTTGTTGCTGTTATTGTTGTTATTTGTTGGGTTTTTTGTTGTTTTTTCAGTGGCCAGTTCATGGTTTTCTATCTTGCACACCTGTTGGTTGCCCTTATTGTATGTAATTACACTCAAGCCTTTCAGTTTACCGTAAATCTCCCTGATAGCGCACAGACTAAAATCGAGGAATGCATTCAAAAGTCTAGAGTAAGTGAAAATTTTAGTTACAATAAATAAGTATCAATTTAATTTACAATTTGAATTTGATATACTTTAATTATGAATAAGAAAATGTTTTTCTAAATACGATAAAATAATACTGTGCTTATTGTTTTACAGTTCAAATTTAGTTTCTATTCCTTACTGGCGGTCTATAGTAATAATACTACATGTACGTATCTTACTTAAGAAAAGTATATGAACTGGGAAATAAAATATATCACAGTGATTATTTTAAACGAATGCTATGGTTTTTTTTAATTATCATATGAGCCGCGTCACGACAATTCCAACATCATGGGTTTGCGACCCATGG